>NW_007246660.1:71355-112133 GCF_000164805.1 Carlito syrichta | reverse complement strand
ACACGCGCGCGCGCGCGCACTCACACACACTCACACACAGCACCTCGGGGAACTTCTGCAGGCACGCACTGAGCTTCGGGTTGCACCGGGGCCTGCAGGTCAGGGTCACTCCATTTGCGCGACGACGAAGGGACCTTTGGGAAGGCTCCTTGGAGCTTTTTGTGTCCTGTGGTGACCGCGTGTGTTTCGACCAGGGATCTTACTCAAGGCAGACGGTTAGTCGAATGAGAAAACGGTCAATACGGAAAACAACAGCGCGCGGCGACTCAAGGGTAGCAGACGGGCCCCTAAGAGAATTTCGGCCTAAGGATGGGCTTCCTGGCTGAAAGCTGCGAGGGGCATTTGCAGCTGAACTAAAAGTATGACTGCCTCTCGCTTCTCTGAAGAAAGCACAGCCTGGAGTGTCTCCCTGGGATCCCTCATCCTGGCCAGTCAGGGATGAGTAGCTTGAGCCCGGCTCCCCCTTTCTGGAAGGCCTTTCTCTTTCTTGAGTGCACAGGCCAGCCTCCCCCCCTCAGGGACGCACATCCAGAACTTTCAGCCCTGATCTGTCTGCCTCTCTTTGCTGCGTGTCGCCCTGGTTTAATTCACAGCTTTAGACACCTTTGAGATTTTTGTTGATTCACCTTCTGGGTTGAAGTTTATTCACGTGTGTCAAGGGACATGTCATCGTGACAAATGGCTGGCAGGGCAGATCACTGGCGATAGGGGGATTAATGGTCATTAGTCACCGTGTGAGCGAGTTTGTGTGTGTTGCAACATTTTGTCGGGGCTGTAGATTAACGATAGGGTCACACTAATAGGGTGTCACCGAAAGCTGTCTGTCTTCACTTGGAGAATTATCTGGGAGCGACCCAGCCTATCAGGTTTGATAATCCGATCAGTAATTGATATTTGAGGGTTGTGATTCGATTAGATATGAGGCATGTTTATAATCCTGGAGCTGACTGACTTGTAGCTTTTGTTTTTTTTCCCCTATTTTGGTTTGCCATGCCAGCCACTGATGACTTTTACCAGCCCGCGTTTTCCCCGTGAGTAAGCTTCTCTACTTCGTCCCAGGTTCCAGGACCGACTGTCTTTGTGAACTGTCTTTGTGAAGCGTCCCCTCCTATGTGACCTGAAGTGCTTTGTTATTCCTCCAGCAACTTTCACACATGCTGTGAATGTGAACTTGGGAGGCCGTCCAGCTGTTAGGCTGCTGGGGTGATCTCTGTGTTCCGCTCCAAAGCGACGCCATTGGTTTCAGTAAGGCTTCGCAAACCCACGTGGGTGGCTAGTCACTTGGGTGTGCACAAGACACCTGGTCAAGGGGTGAATGGAGTTCTGGGAGACTGTGTTCCTTGCCTCGAGCCTGAGATCACAGCGCATTGCTTGTGATGGCGTGTGTTCAAAAGAAATGTGGTGAGCTTAAATAAATCAAAGTGTGCTGAGGGCAGCGTACCCGCAACAAGATTTAACCTGTAGGAGCATCTGTGGGTTGGCAGGGCTCTTTCTCCTTTTCTTTCTTTACTTTTTTGAACTGCTGTCAACTTAAAGTTTTCTTCACACAGATTGTAAACTCCGTTTTGGTGCGTTGCTGGCAAACTTCACAACAAATATTGTGCTCAGGAGTGTTTGCTGTTTGCAGCCTTTTAGGTACAAATCATATGCTCCAGTATGTGGTTACGTTTTATTCTGTGAAACTGAGATTTGGAAAAAATAGTCTTTCTTTAGAAATTCGTTTTAAGGTGTATTTCTTTAACTAGTTTGGCAATCTGCCTTTTCCATGGACAAAGAGACTTTTGGCGGGGTGGGCTGGGAGCTGGCGTGGACAGGGGAACGCAGGGGGTAGATCTGTGTGACCAGGCCACGTGGAGGTGATGCTACGCATTTCTCCTCCATAGACCTCCTCTTCTGAAGTCCATATGCTAAAATCTGCTTTTAAGTGAAAAGATAATTGACTTTCAGTTCAAGTTTAGGGTGAGATCTGAATTTCAAATGAGGTAGGAGTTTACTGATGCTTTCTTTTTCTTTTTGGGGGGGCTATTTCTCTTGGGAGGAAGGACTTTGTTTTAGATAAGTTTCACTATTGGAGCCAGTTGCCGGGGTCTCTGGTGTTGATCTGTCTCCCTCTCTCCCTCTCCGTCTTGGGTGATTCCAGTGAGTTCTTACTAGTTTCTTTCTAACCTTTGTAGATTTTGAGGTACATACTTGAATACTGTGATACCTTTTGTAGTGTCTGTGTTTCTTGATAACGTGCCCTCCAACACATAAGATGCTTGTGGTTGAAATGTCTGGGAGGGGAAAGTTTATCGGAAGTTTTTTCTCACTCTTTGCCTTGACAGCTGAAATATCCTTGTGTAGGTTAAAGTGGAGCGAAATCCTAAATCGCAAACTAACAACGACAGTTGTTTGTTTATTCGTTTTTACATCGAGTAGGTATCTGTCCCTTGCAATAGCTGGATGGCAGGAATAAGATGGGGAGGAAAGTGAGGGAGGGAAGGAGGGAAAGGGGAAGAAAGGAGGAGGGAGGGAGGGAGGGAAAGCTGGAAAACCAGGAGGCTGTAGGAGAACCAGGGTCCAGAGAGAAGCCGGTTTTAGAGGCTGCAGAGGAAGGGAGAGCAGAGGCAGACAGAGCAGTGGAACCCAAGTGCCTGCTCCAAACACTGGATTTCGGAAAACCCACGTGTGGACTCGAAATGCAACAGCCGTATAAAGGACTAGAGGTTGTGCGTCTTTAAAACAAAACAAACAAGTGGAAGCTCTTGAATGCATTGATAGAATGATGCTTTAAGCCACTAGAAAGAGGCTTCAGAATATTGACCGTCTGCAGGCATGCAGGGGTGTGAAAGCCAAGTGGCGATCTTCCGATGGCGAGATGGCAACTGCACTGGAGGAGACCCTCTGGGTGGAGGAAGGCAGCCATTGAGCCTGCGGTGGACGCGTTCCCGGCCTAGGGTCTCGTGGGCAGAGCGGGGCGACGGCTGCGCCCTTGGTGGCCACGCACCAGTGTCTTAATATTCAGGAGCCCCTGTCACACAGGTGCTGTCGTGTGTGAAGTGTGGCTGTGCCCTTCTCTGTAGCTGAGGCCACTGATCTGTCTACCTCTGCTCTCCCTACCTCTGCAACCTCCTCTGTAGCTGAGGCCACTGCCTCCGAGGGAAGCCAAGGGGCAGGAGAGCGGGCTTTGAGCCGAGCCCAGAACTCCTGACTGGTGGAAAGAGAAGTGAGCAACTGAAGTGAGAGAGGACGCTTCAGTCACTTTTTGTTTCAAAGCGTCTGCAGAAATGCTCCCAGTCAAGACTGCGGCCTGAATGCCTGCAGGTCTGGGAGGAAGGTGTTCTTCGCCGGCCTTTAGGAAAATGGTCTCGTTTGTGGCTCTCAGGCTGGACAGTCAGCTCCTGATGGCTGAACCGTTCGCGTGCTGTCGTGGCCGGACCCGTGCTTCCTGAAGTGCAGAAGAGGAAGCGCGTGGCCTCAGCACACGGCTGCGATGCAGTGGCACGGAGATGCACAGAGATGTCCCGGTGTGTTCTGGAGAGGGAGCCCCTCCCTCCTGCTCGCTCCTGGAAGGATCCTGCTGGCCAACCCCATGGGCCACTCTGCCGGGCGTGGGCCGTGGCCACAAAGCGGGAGGAGCCTTCTGCACGCCTGCTGTCCCGAGAGCCCCCTGCCTGGTCCTCAGTCATAGACCCGGCGCTCAGCTGCTTGGAAACCGCCTGTGCGTGGCCAGTCAAGGGGCCGTCCCGCGGAGATCAAAGGCCCCCTCTCTCTGCTCTGGGTTGGCAGGGCTCCCTGTCCGCCCAGCCTTCCCTTCGATCTTGCCCTTGAAGGAGAGAGAGGAAGGAAGAAGGGGGCCAGCAGTGGGGGAGGCATTTCTGGCCCCAACACCTCGGTTTTCTCCTCCCTCTGGCCATCTGGAAGGCTGTCTCCGACCCCAGACAGTGTCTGTGCCGGCTTCCGGGGCGCTCCGCCGGCCCCCTCCAGCCAAGGCTGCACAGATCTGCACGCTCCTGTGATTTTCCTTGGCTCCCACGTGCCTCCTGACTGTTGTTCCACACATACCACAATATTTTGGACAGCATGACTATGCATATCTTTCTGACTGTATTCGAGGAGAAGAGTGCCTCTGTGGCCTTCACAGCTGTCCATGGCGTGGAGCCGGGAAAGAATGTCTGTTTATTTTATTGAATTAATTCATTGTAGCTTTGTAGGGAAAGCGAGGGAAGGTAAACAGTTGGACGTGCTCCCGGCCCTCGAGCTGGATGCTAGCTAGCCTGTAGGCTTAGTGCCCGTCACCTGGGCTGACACTTAAATGAAGCGTTAAAAGCACCATCAGTGGATGGAGCCAAGGTCAACACAGTCCCGTGGTGCTGTGTGAAGTGGGCGTGCGGTCTTGGTGTCAAGTGGCTACTTCATACGCAGCATCTGGGAAGTGGGTTCCTGATAATCCAGCCTACAGTGGGATCTGTTGTTGATATTGCATTAGTCTTCAGTTCAGTACAACAAGGTGTACTAGAAGAAAACATTCTTTTTAAGCACTTTTGGCATGAGCAGGGTGGTACGCTTTCCCGAGATGTTCTTGGTTGGATTTCAGAAGGGATCAAGTTCAAAGTATGTCTATATTCAGCTCACCTGTGCAGGCAGGACTGGCGAGGTGGGACCGCTTGTCCTCTGTCAGTCACCTAAGGCGCATGGAATCTGCAGAACTGTCCTCTAAAGTTATTTGCAGAGGGCTCTGCTCCAGGTCCTGTATGAATGCCTAGTTTACCTAGATTCTTATTTTTAATGTGAGGAAAAGCAGTGTTTGGAGAGTAATCAAGTTGTTATAGATGACCACTTAGTACTGTAAAAGTTATTTCAGGCAGATTTTCTCTTTCTCTCTCTCTGGAGTGCAGTGGCATGATCACAGCTCCTTACAGCCTTGACCCCCTGGGTTCGGGTGAAACTCCTGCTTCAGCCTCTTGAGTAGCCGGGACTATAGGTGCGGGCCGCTGCACCTGGTGAAGCTTTAAATTTTTTTAGTAGAAATGAGGGTCTCACCATGTTGCCCAGGCGGGTCTCAGACTCCTGGGCTCAAGTGATCCTCCTTGGCTCCTCAAAATGCTGGGATTACAGGCATGAGCCCCTGGCCCACATGTTATCTCTTGATCAAACAACATTTCAGTGAGCGTAACAAGAGACAGTGTTCACATGACATAGAGGTCTTTGGAACATGTTATGCACGGCCATAATTTGTGTACCGTTATGGAAAAATAATCAACTTGGTAAGTTCGTTCCTGGATTTTGGTAGAAGAGGAAGCAGAAAACAGCTTTTCGCTTCTCTCCACTGAAGTAGTGGAGACCTTTGCCGTCAGCGGCGTTCCAGGCGGGGGGGGCGAAGCTGAGACTGGTACGAGTGCTGGGATTTGCGTGTCTGTTTCAGTGTCTTCTGGCAACATGGTGCTGAAGAGGTGCACTGGGTCTCAGGACTTCATCTCCAGACTTAACTTGCATGCTGTCTGCTGTGCTTTCTAGTTCAGCCTGTGATTTTCTCTTTTTCACCAGGGATGGACTGATTTTTAATATGCCTGAAGATATATGTCTAGCTGCAATTCCTTTCCTAGGAAAGAAGTTGTGTACTTTTTAGTGGCGCAGCTCTGAAGGTGGTTTTGTTTACTTAGACTTTATTTAAAAGGAAGTCTTTATCACTCTGAGACTTACTAAAATGGCCCTCGCTCATAACCAAGTGAGTTAAATAAAGCACATGTGCACGTGTTAACTGCACACCTCTGGGTAGCATTAAACCACTTCGGTTTTTGGGTTGAGAAGTTAATTTCAGTGTCTCCAGACCATTCCATTAGCAAGTCATGTAAATAAAGTACACTGACTTGTATGGGCTGTGGAAAATAAAACTCAGCTGTTTTTCCTTTACATCTGAAGAAGCAAAAGTTTCCTGGCAGTCTGGTATCAACTTTAGAACTGCAGCTTGCTTAACTTTGTGAGCTTACTCCGTCACATATCGCCAGAATCTGGGCTTGCAGGAGGGAGGCAGAGTCGCTGTTTGGGTGTTTGTGCACAGGGGACGGCGTCCACTGCTGTTGTCACCACGAATTCAGACCGAATGCCAGCGTCAGAAGGACAGTCTCTGTTTAGATTCAGCGTGTGAGCAAGGAAAAGAAACGCGTCGCGTCTTTTCTCCCGCTGTGAGTCTTTCAAGCTTAGGGGCCCATTGCCTTCCAGGAGTTGATGTGCGTATATGTAAACACACACACATGTGCACACCCATTTTGCGTGATGAAAAACCCAGCTGATAAAATGATGATCAATGTAGCACAGCCCCAACGGAGGCTGAAAAACTCAAGAAGAAGAACAGCAGCAATACCTCTAATAATAGTAACACCGACAGAGTCTGCAGGCTGCAGGGTGTCGTAATCTGCCAGGGACGGGCCAGTGTGCCTTATCTCCTCGATACAACCCGTTAGGAACGGCGGCGTCTGCACCCTTGGGCTACCCACGCTGCGCTGACCCTCAGAGGGAAGCGGACGCAGGAGGCCCCGGGTGACAGTGCTAGAACCGGTTCAGGTGTTTTCGGGACGGGACCATGAGCTCCTGTTCAGAGGTCGGGTTTTCATGCTGTGTCTCCTGGTCTGTTCCTGTCTTCTGCTCGTCACAAGGTAACCCACAAGGAAGAGCACACCTGGTAGTACCACCCTGGAACACAGAAACGGAAGTCCCGCCCCCTCACGTGGGCTAGTGCCCTTTGTGGACTACGTCTGTGAGGTCGGGAGTGCCTGGTGAGCTCTGTGGCAGCTTGGTTTTAAGGCGAGTAGAGTTGTCCTCATGGAGAAAAGCGCGCATCGCTGGGATCGACTTCTGTGTGGAGCCGATGGCTGGATTTTCTGTTGCTTTTCTGAGGTTGAAAATACATGGCTTTCTGAGTGACGAGATGTTCTGGAACTCCTGGGCCAAGCAAGTCTCCCTTCTTGGGCTCCTGAGATGTTATTGATGATAAAAATGTGTTAAGCAGAAGCTTGGTTAGGATCTGCAATTACAGTGCCTTTAAAGGTGTGTTTTTTAATGGCATGTTATATAGAAAGTAAAGCCCTTAGCATTGGTGAACACAGTTCCTGCTTGTGAAACCTGTGCACATCTGTAGCAGCTGTCAAAAACAGCACTGCGGTCAGTGCTCTTGCGGAAGTAACAGGTTCTAGAAATGTTATTCTCTGGCTTTTTTTCCTCTTTTAAATACAAATTCTGACAACGGCTGTTACCTAACTTTGTAGGTATGGTTTTCTCAGCTGAACTCAGTGGTCTTCCAAAGTCACTTCTAGGTACATAGATTGTGTGTTTATATTCTTCTTCTTCCATGGGCTGAAGCTTTTTGTAAGACCTGGATGAAGACGGAAGCTTTCCCGGTTCTGCTCTTCTCCACTGGTCAACATAGCATCTGATCTGAGCCCCTCCCTCACCTGAGACCTGGTTCTGAGCTTTAAGGCTTTTCCTCTACGGTGTCCTAAAATATGCTTCATGATACGTTAATTTCTGTGCCTCCGCTGCTCTGCTGTTTGCCATTCGTTTAATGCTACTTGTTTATTATTAATAGAGCTTAATAAGCTTATTTTATTCCTCCGTAAACTACTTACGACCAATCACGATAATAACAAAAAATTATTATTAAGCAGCTGTCGACTTCTGTTGCTATTAGACACTTTAAAAAATGTTTCAGACCTACCTGCTAGTGTGTAGGAGCTTTTAATGGGAGGCTCAGGTTGTATACGTAGAGACCGCAGAATGAATGTTGAATTGCATTCGCCAGTGTTGTCACCGTGTGAATGAAAGATGTTTCTGGCGTGATGAAAAAAGGGAGAATTGATTTTGGGTACTGGTAGGGTAGGCCAGGGAGTTTCCTAAGCCAGAAAAATCTTCCTGGATTAAATTGGTTCCCAAAGAGTGCTGAGGTAACTTGTAGGCCCAGGAAGTATCTGAAGGTGCATCTACCTTGGTGGACTTCTTGGGTGTTGGTCGTTACAGAATTCCACTTAGGACATTGTTGTATTGTAGAGCACATTGTTTGCTAATCTCACTCATTGTTTTCTTCACTTACCAGGCAACAAACAAAGTAGAAATAAAGGCTCTTTCTTTTTTCTTTTTTGAGTTGGAGTCTCACTCCATCGCCCAGGCTGGAGTGCCACCACGTCCAGCTAATATTTTGATTTATTGTAGAGATGAGGTCTCGCCAAGGAGCCCAGGCTGGTCCCAGACTCACGGGCTCAGGCAGCCCACTCCCCTCAGCCTCCTGAGGTCTTAGGATTATAGGCTGAGCCACCAAGCCCAGCCAGTCCACTCTTTCTTGCATTTAAGGAGTTTATAGCAAGTGAGTGCCTGCCACATGGGTGATCTCATAGAAGGATGTATGTCCATCGGGTGAGCCTATGTTTGGACCATATAGGGTAATGTGTATTGTTTGTTTTGTTTCTTTTTTTGAGTTGGAGTCTCACTCCGTTGCCCAGGCTGGAGTGCAGTGGCACACTCATGGCTCCCCCAGTGTCAACCTTCGGGCACCGGCGATCCTTCCCCATCAGCCTTCCAAGTAGCTGGAACAACAGGCGCCAGCCTAGCCATGTGTGTTAGTTAGCTTGATTTAGCCATGCTACAGTGCATACAGGTGTGTATATACAGTGTGTTTCAGAACATCATGTTGCACACCATAAAAATATACAATTTTAACTTTCCAATTAAAAAAATTAGTAAGTAAAAACTGTTTAAAGGCTTCTACCAGCTGTGGCTCACGCCTGTCATCCCAGCACTTTGGGAGGCAGAGGTGAGAGGAGCCCACGGGTTCAAGACCAGCCTGGGCAACATAGTGAGATCTCGTCTCTACAATAAATCAACAAATTAGCTGAACGTGGTGGCACACGCCTGTGGTTCCAGCTCCTTGGAAGGCTGAGGCAGAAGGATCACCTGAACCCAGCAGGTCGAGCCTACAGTGGCTGTGAGCATGCCACTGCACTCTAACCTGGGTGACAGAGTAAGACTCCAACTCAAAAAAAAAAGTCCTTCTACTTTATTGTTTAATAGCAATTTTCATTATCTGAAATTTTTTTTTGTCTTTTTCATACAAATAGATATGAACTCTATGAAAGTGGGAATCAGCTGGATGCGGTGGCTTACGCCTGTCATCCCAGCACTTTGGGAGGCAAAGGCGAGAGGATTGCCAAGAGTCCAAGGGTTCAAGACCACCTTGGACAACTTGACGGACCTTGTCTCTGCAATAACTCAAGAAAAATTAGCTGGGCGTGGTCATACGTGCCTGTAGTTCCAGCTACTCGGAAGGTGGAGGCGGGAGGATCACCTGAGCCCAGCAGATGGAGGCTGTGGTGGCCGTGAGCGTGTCCCTATGCTCCAGCCTGGGTGACAGAGTGAGACTCTGGCTCAAAATCAATAAATAAAAAGCTTCCACCAAATGGAGAAGAGATAGTATAAAATAAACATGCGTACACTTGATGACTTGTGTTCACTTGATGACCCAGTTTTGGCTGATGAAGACATGGGTCTCTTGGCATCTTCTTTGCGGGTAGGGGCAGCAGTGTGTAGAAAGACGGACGTGGACGCGATACCATGTGTGTCGTTCCTCTCAGCTGACCAGCGCCATCTGGCTAGCGACTCTCCAAGTGCCGCGTCTCCCTGCCTTCTCCACCTCTGTGAATCCTGAACACATAACCTTGACATCGCCCCAGTTGCTCTTTGGCGGCCGGGACAGCAGCTCCAGCAGAGTGTTTTTAGCTGTTGCATCATTTCTCTTCGTGTTCAGCTGAGGCCCTACTCTACATCCTGCCCTGCCGGCCATGGCCTCCCCCTGCAGACCTGCCCAAGGTGGATCGAGTCCAGTTTCTGTGGGACCTGCTGGAATGTGTGCCCCAGTTGTGGCGGTCCTTCCAAGCCTGTTGCTCTTCAGGCCCAAGAAGCCCGTTGTCTTCCAGCTTTCCTCCTCTGATACAGATTCATTGCCCTTGGCTGTGTTGTGTTGTTGTTGTTGTTATTTTAATGTCTGCTTTGTCCATGTCTTTCTGAAG
The DNA here is from genome assembly GCF_000164805.1 of Carlito syrichta. Lineage (NCBI taxonomy): Eukaryota > Metazoa > Chordata > Mammalia > Primates > Tarsiidae > Carlito > Carlito syrichta. Next base: position 102,099 of record NW_007246660.1, on the reverse strand, counting down.
TGCGAGTCCTGTTTGAGGACTCCGCCTCCTTCATCAGTTAAGAGTGTCGACAACTTTGAACCTTCTCCTAGCTTCATAGGACATCGTCCATCTTCGCAGCAGTTTCTCTCGCTGCCCTGGGATGTAATGCTTTTCTGGATCAGGAGATTTGAAGTGTATCAGGAGGCTGGATACTTATCTTTTCACCTTATTTCCCACTGAACCAGCTAAGAACTGTTCTTTCTCTTCTAAAGTCACAATGCTCGGCAGTAAAGAGAAACACAATTCGATTTCTGTGATTCTGTGTTTTTTCCTCTCTAATCATATTTGATTGATCGATGGATCGATTGAGTAGGAGTCGCACTCTGTTGCCCAGGCTGGAGTGTAGTGGCACACCCATGGCCACCACAGCCTCAACATGCTGGGCTTAGGTGAGCCTTCTGCCTCAGCCTTCCAAGCAACTGGAACTACAGGCGTGTGCCCCCACGCCCATCTTATTTTTCTTGATTTATTGTAGAGATGCAGTCTCACCAAGTGGCCCAGACTGGTTTCGAACTCCTTGGCTCAGGCAATCCTCTCACCTCGGCCTGCCAAAGTGCTAGGATTACAGACTTGAGCCACTGTGCCCAGCCAAATCATATTTTATAATGGCTGAAAACAGAAATGCTTGAACAGGGTCTGTCTGAGAACGGAAATGACTCAACTAGGGTCAGGGAGGCAGTTGGCTGAATCTTGCCACGGTGAATTATGGTCCCACTATAGACAAACTTTCAAATAGACTTTCAGGGTTTTCGGGAGAAAGCATAAATCCATGGTTTTAAGCACAGGCTCCTACCTGACTCATGTGGGTAGTAGAGTGTGAGCTCATAAACCAGCCCAAGTGCGGCTCCCAGGTTCCCCTTTTGTGACTGTGGCCCGTCCTGCCTCGCTCTGACATCTGCTGCCGCCGGTTCAGTCCCTGAAAACGCGAGACCTCCTCTGGTTCTGTTCTCTTCTGTGTTTGGAGACTTTGGGTTTTTCTGGTGTTTGCCCTTCACTGTATCACAGCTAGCTAAATGTTTACATAATGGCTCATTTATTCCACCAAAAGCCCCTGCCTTTATGAGGAACTGTTTACATTTTGCAAATGGTATTTGTCCGAGGCAGGAGATTTGATCGGTTTTACTGTTTATGTTTATTCTTTTGTCCTAAAGCTAACAAACAGAGACAACAAGACCACAAGCCCTTTGATGAGCTGAGAGTCCCTGATGAGCTGAATAAATAAATCTATTCTTGAGTGGGAAGAGGAATTCTCAGCAGTCTGAAGGCTTGCACTGCTGTTGGGAGGTGCACCTCTGTGTTGCGTGTGAGTACGCGTCAAGTCGGTGCTTGAAGGACATTTGAGGAAATGAAGGAAACTGAGGCGTGGCTGAATGCAGAGAAGCCTTAACCTTCGGCAGGAATCTGTTGCAGGACTCGTTCTAAAACCGAGTGGCCCTTAGGTCCCTGTTTGCTAATAGATCCTTTGACAGAAATATCAGGAGAGAAGCTTCATCTACAGGGTCAGTAATCGTTAACAACTGGCATTAACCAGAGATGAAAATAAAACATCTCTGAAGTAATTTGTCAGTTAAGAATGTTGTTTAATTTACAAAACATAGCTGGATGCACTGGCTCACACCTGTCTTCCGGCACTTTGGGAGACTGAGATGAGAATATTGCCTGAGCCCAGGGTTCAAGACCAGCCGGGACAACTTGGCAAGACCTCGTCTCTACTACAGATCAAAGAATTAACTGGGCATGGTGGTGCACGCCTATGGTTCCAGTTACTTGGAAGACTGAGGTGAAGGATCGTCTGAGCCCAGCAGATCAAGGCTACCGTGGCTGTGAGTGTGCCACTGCACTCCAACCTGGGTGACAGAGTGAGACTACGACTCCACAAAAATAATAATAATAATTTACAAAATACTAATTTTTGCACTGAAATGCAAGAGCACAGCTTGCATTTCAGTGGGGGTTCTGTGCCTCCTCCACAGATGTTTCTCGTATCCATTGGGTGGCTTCTTCCGGTAACTTGGAAGTGGTGTACTCTGCTTTGGTGGTTGCGATTCCCTGCAGAGCTACACAGACCAGGAACTTTTGCTGACTCCTTTCCCCCATAAAACCCGGGCTGTCTCTTCTAAATCAAGTACACCGTTCCTGAGTGGAGATGGTGGGTGTTCATGGCGTTTCACTGGAGAGTACGTGGCGTGCCTTTTTGTGGGTGGAGACCCGTCCTGCTGGAATTGTGTGGCCAAGTCCCACGGGGGGTCGCTAGGCCCGTCATTCCTCGGAGGCAGCCCGCAGCCCTCACGCTACATTCTCCAGCAACAGCGCCAGGCTGGGCGGGATGCATGGGGTCAAGGTGCCCGGGGGGCTGGGTCGAGGCAGCCGGGTCAAGGCAGCCGAGCTGGGCATGCCCCCTGACCCGGGCTGGAGCTGGCCCACGCATCCCAGTGCTCGGAGGCTGCTGCCACCCACCAGCTTGCCATAGCCCCGGAGTCCTCACCATGCAGGGCAGCCATGCTTCCCGCGTCTCCTTGGACATTGTTTCCATGGCTGGTAACTGTAGCCTCTGAACAGAAGCGAGACAGGCCAGCTGTCTGCCCTAGCCTTGCTGTTTGTGTTGTCCCTGGGGCTGCAACTGTTTCTTCTTCCTGTTTCCTTGCTGGGAAGACCCTTTCTTTGTGAACCATAGACACGTTGTTTGCTCTGTTTCTTATGAGGGCATCCCTCGTGTTTGGATATGTTGAAATCATGGATCTGCTCGGACTGGACACCTGCCTGGTTGGGGCTTGCTTCCCCAAGAAGACCCCGCATCCCTCTGGCTTATCCAGTGCCTGTCTAAGACCCTTTCCTGTCTGTCCTTACCCCTCCCCTGTTGGCTGTCCCAGTTCCTGTCTGGCCTCCTCCTGAGCAAGGTGTCTGTCGGTCTGCCCAGGGCAGTTCCGATGTTCTTGGAGTTCCCTGACCCCTGCATCGCCTTCGTGGCCCATACTCAGGTGACTGGTGCATCCTCGGTGGAGTCTCCCCCCAGACTCGGAGGCCCACGGCTGATGAGTTGATGACAGCCAGCGCAGACATCCTTGTGTGAGTTAAGAAGTGACTGAGGGAATCCCATCAGATTCTGAAGTTCTTGACTTTGCTTTGACAGGAGTTGTAAAAGGAATTAATACTCCTTCTGACTTTTGAGTAAATTGTTATCCTTTTAAAAACAGAAAAGTGAGCAATTGGAAAAGAGAAATACTGAAATTGACAGATATCACAAACTTGCATCCCAGTGTTTAAAAAAAAAAAATCGGAAGTCTTGGAGCAACTTCTGGTAGGAATGTTGGACAGCACCAGGCCCGGAAGTCATTTGTGAACGAGGTGCTCACCAGTTGCGTGTTTACTGGCTCTTGATAAATAGATGGGGTAGGAATTGGATTCTGTCTTTGCTTGGAGTTTCTAGGTTTTTCTGTGGACTGATTGTAGTCTAGTGAGGGAAAAAAAACCACGCCTTGGATTTCCACTAGGCTGTGCTGGCTTTGAACCTGACATTGTCATTTCTTTCCACGCCACGGGCAAGTGTTTCATCCCCAAAATGCGGGAAGCAAACCAGGGATATCCAGGTCCCTTTCAGAATTTAAGTTGTGAGCTTTTTAAGGGGTTGTTAGAAACAACACAGTGAGCTGGATTATTTACCAGTGAGTTTTTCCTTGTCAGGGCTTCAGTGTTAAAATACCTGAGTTTAAACTCTGGCTTCACCACCAGCTAGCCATGTCACCTTGAATAGGTTTGTCACTTTTCTGTTTCCTTATCAGTAAGATACAGGTAACATGGGTACCTACTTGATAAGGTCACTGTGGAGGTTAGATAAGTTGACATCTGGAAAGTGCTTGAAATGGTGTTTGGCTTGTTGTGGCTTCTATTTAAGCGACAATGTAACAATTCACATTGTTACGTTGTTTTTATTATTGTTTTCCTAACTAATAGTCTTTATCAGGTATTTTTTTTAAAAAAACTAGTTTATGCTGGGTGTAGACCCTGATTTCGAAACTCCAGATTTAAAGATAATCCCTCCATGGAACCCAGATGTAACTGAGGTGTCAGAACAACAGATCAGCAACGCAGGGTAAGTGTGAGCGTTGTGAAGAGAAAATGCGGGGCTGATTGGGCCTCCGGGCAGGCTGCCATGCCAGTGTGGTGGCCCTTTCTAGCCGACAAGGCAAGATATGATATTGTTTATGCTGTAGGAAAATGCCAACAATTAGAGGCTGCATCAAGTTGCCTCCCACCCCCCACTTAAAAAATGTTAATGCCACTAAGAGGATTAAGAGATTTACAGTTTACTATGAATTATTTTAATCAGATTATAGATCCTCTTTGACTTGGAGCTCAGCTCCTGGCGCTGGGGAGTGGAGGGGACCCTGTGGAGTGCGGGAGGGGCCGGCCCTGGGAAGGTGGGGGGTGGGAAATCCTGAAGGAGCAGGGTGGGTCAGCCGGAGGGGGGAGCCCTCGAGGGCGGGGGAGCGCCAGCTGCCACTCACGTGAGGAAAACGCCCTTGGGTCCTGGACGCTGAGCCCTTCTTTACTTCCCCGAGTCCTGCCTTCAGCAAAGCAGAGGGCGCGTGAGAAGCCTTGATCCTGTGAGTGGGCGAACTGCCCATGCAGCCTGGGACACTCAGCGTCATTTCTGGAGCGATACGGTGGCGACAGCTTGGCCCCAGGGTAGTCCGCCCGCCCAGCTGAGGAATCTTTCATTCTCGCATTCCGCGTGGCTGGCTGCCAGTGCTTCCTCTCGCCACTCACAAACCCACTGTGCACTTGACTCTATTAACGCTTCTAAATCTTGGCCTCCGCGCCGTCGAATTGGGGTCAGTTAAATGGAAAGAGGCATGTGAAACGCTTTCTTCTTGGGAACAAGTCAATAAATGATAGCACTTTGCAGTCGAAAAAGGCGATACAGAAATAAACTCTTCTATTCCAAACCGATAACTGGGTGACCCTGACTTAGTGTAGCGCGATTGTTGTTGTTTTTAATCAGATGTGATAAAACCGGGTGCCGGTTTATGGGAACATTTTTGCATTAAAGTATCTCTTAGATTGTCCCCTAAAGACACCAGTCTCACAACAGGTCACGCTTATGTCTCGAACGTTTGCCTCCACGCCTTAGCACACACGTTTCCTGCAGATGCCCTTCGAGTGATGCTCCACGGGAATGTGTACTTCCAGGAGGCAGCATGGGGCTGGAGGGGAGATGCCCCATTTAGTACTAGCCACTACGCCAGGACTGACGATCCTGCTGAGACAGGGAGACTTGCACACGGCGAGGAGAGCTGCACTCGCCCCGTGGAGGCCAGCCTTTTGTGTCACGTGGCTGCAATTTGGGTGTGACACATGTTGTTTTCCGTGTGCCACCCTGTCACTGCTGCCCCCTGGCCTGTGCTCCTGGTCACGTCCTTGCTCAGACCCTTGTGAAAGGACCAGGAGTGTCGGTCGCTGTGAGGAGTGACCCAGGGCTGCTCTCCAGAGCTAAGTTTCCAGCAGCCACCATGGCTCCTGGCCCATCATGGGTATCTCTGAATGTGGCCGAATGAATACAATTCCAGACCAATCATGCAGCAGTCGAAAACATTGAGTCTGTCTAGGGAAAGAAGAGCAAATCTTCCACGAAATCAAAGGTAAGAAGTCTGTGCTAGCCAATAGTTTAACTCCCTTACTGCTACTTTCCATAAATGTAGTAGTCTGGGTTTGCCTTGGACTAGGGAGAAGGATCTAGTGTGGAATTGCTTTCAGCTCAGCAGTCTGCAGTGACGAGCCCTGCATCTGAGGTTGGAGGGAAATGTCTAGAGGATTTGGGAACCCCAAGTATTGCCTGGAGGTGCCAGAAGCTGGCTCGTCGGTAGGTGAACAAGGTGCCGTGCAGTGTCCTCTCTTCTTTATTTCCATTTATTTTTTATTTTTATTTTTTTTGAGTTGGAGTCTCACTCTGTCGCCCAGACTGGAGTGCAGTGGCCGCTCCCGGCCACCGCAGCCTCGACCCGCTGGGCTCCGGCGATCCTTCCGCCTCAGCCTTCCAAGTAGCCGGAATTACAGGCGTGCGCTACCATGCCCGGATAATTTTTTGATTTTATTGCAGAGATGAGGTCTCACCTGCCCAGGCGGGTCTCGAACCTGCGGACTCAGGCAGTCCACTCACCTCAGCCTCCCAGAGGCACGGGATTACAGGCTGAGCCACCGAGCTCGGCCTCTTTATTTCCATTTAAAATAACTGTTGCTGGGGACCTGCTGGGGACGAGAGGTTTCTAGGCATTGGTGATGGGAGGACACACTTATTATGATCACTACACGCTAATTCCCATTGTCTGACAATTAGGACGTATGAAGAATGTGGCAGTCACACACACACACACATACACACGGTAGCAGAAGAAGGGCAAGACAGGAAAACAGACTTCCTACGAGGGTCCGGGAGTACTTCAAGACTGAACTGACTAGGAAGCTCATCCTTCCTCTTTTACTTGGCTGCCCGTGGGACTAAGCAGAAGAAACACCCCTGGAGAGGCAGAGAGAAGAGAAATTGTCCCAGAGAAACCAGGGTCGCCCGGCCGGTGTTAGAGATGCCTGTGGGAGCATGTGCGGTCCTGATTCCCCGCGAAGTCGGCTGAGTTCCACAGGGGCTCAAGATCCCGCCATGTATTTCCAGGGAGGGCACATCCTGCTGTCCTGGCGGGCAGGAAGGTCCCTCGAGCAGCTGTGACAGGAGGGGCCGGGCGCTTCTGACTGCAGGGGAGAGGGGGCCACGAAGGTGTCCACGCACATGGAGACAAGTCCAAGGGCCAGGTTTGGAAGGTGAGATGCGCAGACAAGACGGAGAGAAGGCTGGGGGAGTGGAAAGGGACCCTGGACTCAGACGCTGACCGCCACAGGCAGGGAGGCCGCAACTGTGAGGAGGCAGACCGAGGCTCCGGGACGCGGTTGCCTGGACCTCCCTGGGCAGCGAGGCTTAGTCACGAGGAAGTAGGGACAGACTCCGGGTTGCCCGGGACTCAGTTGCCCAGGCCTCCATGGTCAGCAGGCTGCAGTCATGAGGAGGGGCTGATATGTCTGAGAGAAGCGCTGTGGACCGCACGTCGGTGGCGACCAAGAGGCCCGCGGGTGGCCCGCCTGGCCTGGCCGGTCCACAGTGCCTGCGGTGCTGGAACACTTGGGAGAAGCACCCTGTTTCCAGGTGCGGCCTGAGGCCAGGGGCGGGGGATATCCCTGCTGGGAGGCTTGAGGGCACCTGGAGGCAGGGCGGGGCCTGGGATGGGACACGCCTCCTGCTGCTCTTGTCCCTGTGGTCATCGCTGCCAATGAGTTTGGGATTCCCCGAGACTGCGTGCAGGGCCAGAGGGTGTCGTGCTGCCCAGGGGCGCGGACAGGAGGGGTCGTGTCCCAGGCTGTTTTGGCTGCATTCGCTTTGGAGCAGGCTTCCTCTTTGCCAGCGCATGGCCATTCCGGTACCCACTGTGGACTTAGGAAAACACGTGGGGTGTGGGCTAGGTTCAGGTTACAGTTTAATTCCACAAGTATTTACGGAGTCGTCGGTGTGTAACATTATCTGGAATGAAATTGGAGGCTCGTAGGCTCTCCGTCAGGGAGAGAACAAAGGCATCTGGCCCAAGCTGACCACGACAGAAATTCACTCGTGTTCCCTGTCAGGGCCCTGAGGTGCCGCTCAGTCCCAAGGGGATTCCCCTGGTGCCCAGGTCCCACCTGCCCGATGCCGTTCCTTCCCCATGCTGACTGTCTCTGATCCCGCCCTGGGGGACCCCAGTTCCTCAAGGCTGTGCTGCTGTGTGCATTTGGTGTGCCTTTTTGACAAACGGGGACAGTTCCGTCGTGTTGTGTTTCATGCGTGTTTGCTTCTGCTGCCAGACTTGGAACACTCCGAGGGAAGGAGGGTTTCTTCCTGACTGCTGTATGCCCAGACTCAGCATGGTGTCTCGGGCTTCAGTGGGAATGCATCCTCTGAACAAGCCTTGAATGGCAGATGTGAGGTGCCGAGTGGGGAATGACTGCTACTAGATTAATTTCTTCTTCATTTACTGAAGGTTTGGAAGGGACCACCCCTGTACTAGGTGCAAACCACAATCAAAACAAGAAAAAACCATTTCTCTTCTGTCATGGAACAGACACGCCAGTGGTTGGAGAACCCATCAGTACTTTTCAGGCTGAGTCGGGTCCGAGAAGCTACTTTAAAGTGATTCCTGCCACCCAGAAGCCAGAAACCCGGGTGGCTATTCCTTGGGCAAAGTCAGCGTGAAAGAAAACCTTCGATCGGGGTGTGTCAAGTGGGCCCCTGGGACAGAGTGGGTCTGTGGCTCCCCGTGGGGTAGGCCATCCTGTGAGTGGTCGGCCCTCCACAGCCCACCGTGGCCTGTCCCCGAGGGACCAGCAGAGAGCCTCCCCCAGTTGTGGCTGATGGAAATGTCCAGTGAGGCCTAGTAAGGACTTGATTCAAACTTCCTAGTGAATCAAGATGGATTAAGCAGAAGAGTCACACGGTCTGCTTCAGAGGCTGTAAAGCTTCCCTGGCATGCCTGGGAAGGGCGGGTCGCAGAGTCAGAGAGGGCCTGGGCGAGCCTGGGAGAGGCTGCAGGGGGCTGGTGGCCTTCCGAAGGGCTGGTGGCCTTCCGAAGAGGCCCTGGGAGCTGGAGGGAGGTGGGCCCAGCCTATACCTGCAGTGCCAGGGGTCCCACTTGGGAGGGAAGGCGGGCCCAAGGGCTGCCCTGGGCAGGGCCCATGTGCAGTGATACCTCCTGGGGCGGAGGGAGCAGCCTGAGGGCAGGGCTGGGTGGAAGGGCACTGCCCAGGTGGCAGGGAGCAGTCCCGAGGGCGGGGTGTTTGTCCTGCGTGGGTGGTGGGAGGGTGAGGGTCTGTGCTCCGACTTTGACTTGGTGTTTCCCTTGTGCTGTCCCAGGTGGGCTCTGTGGAGGGCATGCATGTCAGTGTTGCAAGCGAGTGCCCACGATAGGCGGCAGATGGGCCTGTTCGACCCTGAGCATGGCTCCTTTCCATCTGGGGCCCTGGAGGGGTGTCCTGGCTGGCCGGCCGTGTGGATTCCTGTGGGGGAGGCATTTATAAACATACCATGGGAATTCAGGCCCCTTCTAGCATTTTAATGGCCTCCCGTTAAATGGCGGGTCATTATACTTTTCACTGAGACAGTGAAGGGTGATTAACTCCGTCTGAGTTCCACCAGTGTAATTTTAGAGGCTACAAATATTGTTACAAGCCAGGTTAAGGTTTAAAGGTGAGCGTCTCGTGAAGGCTGCCCGGATGACTTTTACAGCACCGGGTTAACGGACACAAACAAAGACGCTCTTGTTTTCCTTCCATTACGAGTGCAGAGGACAAGTGCCTCGCTTGTTGCAGAGAGGAAAATGGGAAAATTAGGTGGGTCTACAGTAAACTCCGTGCTGTGCGAACCCATTTTCTCGGCATCTCTGGAAAGTTCTCTGGAAAGTCCTGGTTAATTTAGACCCGCTGCGCGATGCCCTGTGTGGATAGGAGACGCCCCGCAAAGGCACCTGTGGGTTTGCCATCTTGTACACGAAGAGGGCCGTGTACCTCAGTGAAGCACACCGGCACCGCCTCTCAGGGCAGAGCGTGGCCTTCTCTCCACTGACGGTTTCCAAGAGGCCGGCACCCCCTGCAACCCTCTACCCCTCTACCCCGTTTCTGAGTCGATACTTTGGGTGAGTCCAGATGGCCCCTTCCTTTCCATGGCTGGAGTCAAATCTTGGAGCATAGGCTTCGTGGGAGCCTGGAACTCGAAGGCAAGAGCTGCTCCTTAGGGCGAGGAACGGAGTTCAGGGCTCAAGCATCCTTTCAGAACTGTGCTGAGTGTCGCCCTTGGTCCTCAGGCAGCTGAGATGTGCAGTCTGATGTGTATGTAGACCCATTTTGCTGAAATGATGAGATATGTTGAGGCCTCTCGTGGAACTTCAGGTAAGTGTTGGAAACAATGACTTTATTTATTTATTTGAGTCGGAGTCTCACTCTGTCGCCCAGGCTCGTGTGCAGTGGCACGCTCACGGCCACCGCAGCCTCGATCAGCCTGGCTCAGGTGATCCTTCCGCCTCCACCTTCCAAGTATCTGGAGCTAACGCCCAGCTCATTTTTTGATTTATTGTAGAAATGAGGTCTCACCAAGTTGCCCAGGCTGGCTTTGAACCCCTGGGTTCAGGCAGACCTCTCCCCTTTGCCTCTCAAAGTGCTGGGATTTCAGGTGTGAGCCACCGCTTCTGGCTAACATTTAGTCATTGAAAATAGCAGGCCGGGCGTGGTGGCTCAAGCCTGTAATCCCAGCACTTTGGGAGGCTGAGGTGAGGGGATTGCCTGAGTCCACGGGTTCGAGAACAGCCTGGATAACTTGGCGAGACCTCATCTCTACAATAAATCAGAAAATTAGCTACCTACTTGGAAGGCTGAGGTGGAAGGATCTCCTGAGCCCAGCAGGTTGATGCTGGGGTGGCTACGAGTGTGTTACTGCACTCCAGCCTGGGCGATGGAGTGAGACTCCAACTCAAAAAAAAAAACAAAAGAAAAAAAAACTGAAAGGCAAACAGTAATCCTCAACCTTTTTGGCATAGGGACCAGTTTTGTGGGAGGTAATTTTTCCACGAATGGAGGGTCATGAGAGTCTCATAAGGAGTATGCCACCTAGATCCCTCACACGGGCAGTTCCCCATAGGCTTTGTGCTCCTATGAGATTCTAATGCCACCACCGATCTGATGTGCAGGAGGCGGAGCTTGGGTGGTGACACAATGCAGGCAGACAGATGAAGCTTCTTTCCAAGCTTTGCTCTCCGCTCACCTCCTGCTGTGCCTCCTGGCTCCTAACAGGCGATGGGCCACGGGGATCCCTGCTTTAAAAACAGGCTGGTATCTACTAAATGAACCATTCTCTTCTCCTTTAGCCTATAGCTTTTGCTTTGATTTGAATTTCTGTCAAAATGTGGCAGGATTTTGTCAGGGGAGGGAGCGTGCTGGCTTAACGGATGTTGGTGTAAACGTGAAAGAATTTAGGGAGCATTTTGTTTTTGCAGAGGCAGGGTAGATGTGGCTGTTGGGAAGCCCTAGAAGAACAAAACAAACCGAAAAAAAAGTAAGACGAAACAAAACGCCTCATAGGAGTGAGCGACTGTGGGCAAAGGAGCTGGCTCTCACTTGGGCCTCCAGATCCTTCGAGCACCACAGCAGCCTAGTCTGACTTCACTTGGGCTGTGGAGCCTGGGGTGGGACAGGGGGTCTAGGCCCCAAGGTCACGGCGGAAATGCAGAGGTCACGGCTTGGCACTTAGCCTGTGTCAACAGCGTCATGCGCTAGTGAGTCTGAGAGCTGACTTGACTGCGTTCAGGTCCCCGGGCGAGCACGTCCACCCTCACCTCCACTAACATGGAGAAGTGAGTCAGGGCGGCCTTCCAGGCCTCTTGCTGCGGCCTGAATTTGACTCGAAGTCAAGGAATTTACAGCTGTGAGGGGGATAACAGTCTCCTTAAAGTACAGCGTACTCAGAAGTCGAGTTGGCTCGTTAAGTAGAAACCTTTTGCGGTGTGCGTGTGTGCTTGTGCATGAACTTACGAGCGTTTTAATTCTTAAAATTAATCTTTTTATCATCTGCACGAACCCACACACGTTGTTAGAGGACATGTCTGGTTCAAGAGTATGAATGGTTTTCACATTTCTTGGCTTGAATTTAGTCCTCTTGTGCTCAGAGTTGATTTCCTCTGATGCTTTTAGTTGGACACTGTAATCATGGCATTATCAGAGGAGAATTGAGAATAGTCCTAGCCAGGTGCTGTGGAATACTTAGATAAGATGTGATCTAACTTTCCAGACACTCTGGCAAAGTACGTATCTGTGCTCCCAGCTCCAGGGCAAATCTTGGCATGGTCCTTGGTGCTTCTTACTGGTTCAGCTTCTGGCGAAATAGAAGCATCTGATGGTCTACTTCAGAGCTTTCCTTGAACAAGGCTTTTTCTTGCTCTGGAAAACACTGGGTACACACAGACTTGCCTGAACATCTTGGATATCTTCCAGGGTGAGACAGTTGTGGTCACACTGAGCTTCTAGATCTTGACTGAGACTATGTGAGTCTCCTTGACTCGCCTCAGTCTTGACTTTATTTATCTATTCTTTTTTGGGTCAGAGTCTCACTCTGTCGCCCAGGCTGGAGTGTAGCGGCCTGCTTACAGCCACCGCAGCCTCAACCTGCTGGGCTCAGGCAGTAGTCCTTCTGCCTCAGCCTTTCAGGTAGCTGGAACAATAAGCATGTGCCACCACATCTGTCTAATTTTTTTATTTATGGTGGAGACGAGGTCTCGCCAAGTTTCCCGAGCTGGTCTTGAACCCCTGGGCTCAGGCAGTCCTCTCGCCTCTGCCTTCTGAAGTGTTGAGACGAGCAGTGTGAGCCATTGTACCGGCTGGTCTTGACTTTAAGTGCTGTGGACAAGTGAACACCAGCCACGGCTCCGAGGACATTTGTGTTCTACTTAAAGAGTGACTCTGGAGTTGTGCAGCGTTTGCTGGTGAGTTGCAGCAAACCTTCACTTCACACTGCTCAGAGCAGCAAGCAGATGCGTCACGTCAGGCCAGTGACCGTCCCGGTGGCATAAGCGCTCACAGGCCTCAGTCAACCGTGCGTCTTCCCTGCCTCTGCTCTCTCGAGGGTCCACGTCTGCTTGGTTCCTTTCTTTAGGCAACATGGCTGCTGGAGATAACAGACTCCTTCCTTCATTCTGCAGTCACAGAGGACGCTTCTCCCGCCGCTTACCTGTGTGAGTCCTTCCCGTTGCCAGTCTGACTGAGCCATCTTCTGATGAGTCCTGCCTTCGGACCCATCAGGGTAGCTTAGCCAGGTCTGATTTCCACTTGGATCTGGAGGGGACCGCCTTCACTTGTGACATGGTGGGCAGGATAATGCCTGAATAGATCCTTTGGGCAGGAGCATCCCCGCCATGTTCTTTGTCAGATGGTTTTATCCAATCTTACGCTTCCTAATGGAAGTGACTCTCCTGGAGCTTCCTGTCACCATGTTCCAGTCTGGACTCTTTTTTTCTGCAGGCCTGCTGCATCGTTTTTATTTTTCATTTTAGTCATAATGGAAGATGTAGATGTGGCCAGGTGTGGTGGCTGACGCCTATACTCCCAGCACTTTGGGAGGCTGAGGTGAGAGTATTGCTTGAGCCCAGGGGTTTGAAACCAGCCTGGGCAACTTGGTGAGACCTCATCTCTACAATAAACAAATAAGAAAGTAGCCGGACATGGTGGCACATGCCTGTAGTTCCAGCTCCTTGGAAGGCTGAAGCGGAAGGATCACCTGAGCCCAGCAGGTCGAGGCTGTGGTGGCTGTGAGCATGCCTCTACTGTCCAGTCTGGGTGACAGAGTGTGAGACTCCAACTCAAAAAAAAAAAAATAAATAAATAAAGACGTAGATGTAATTTTAATTTCTAGGAGCATACACTCATTTTCTGATCATTCATTTTTTTGTAGCATGATTTGTTTTGTGGATGTATTCTCTTTCCTGATATTTCTGAATCTGTTCATCGGGATTCTTTTCTCTGAGTTTTTCTGAGATGCCTGAGTTAGCTCCATTTCCTCTGGTGTCAGTTTTTAGTTTCTTAATGTTGATCCTTCCATCTCCTCCTCGTGTGTTCGGCACCCCTTCCTATGTGGAGTAAGGAACCGTGTAGTTGACTAGTTGACATACACGCAGAGTGTATATGACAGCGATGCCTGTGTGGAATCCTCCTTGGAGTTCCACTTGAGGCAAGCCAATGTGTGATGCTGCTCTGAGGAGTCCGTGTGGAGGCAGGAAGCCCGCTGCCAGGCTGTAGGCCCTGCCGGGAAATGAGCAGGGGCTCCCCCAGGCCCCACCTGGCATTTTGTTCCCTCTCGCTGGGAAAGGGTTGGCTGCCTGTGCTGGAGGTAGACGCTGCCTGCCTGATTCTTACCGAACGAACGAAAAGGTTGTCCTCCGACAGACCTCCTGCCAGTGCCTCTGTCTTGTTCCTTTTTGCCTGTCTCCTAGAGTCCCTGCTGCCTCTGGGTCTCGATTTCCAGGGCTGCTTCAGCGACAGGTCTGTTTCCTGGCAGCTGTGGGGCTGCACGGTCTCACTCTAGAGCGTGGCCCTGCCCTTCCCCCTCCTCCAGAAGTGTCTTAGCAAACTGGGGGGCCCGTCCCTGCCCCCAGTTGTGTTTTTCTACCTCAGGACTCCCTTGTAGCACTTCTGAACAGTTATTTCAGAAAGAGAGGAGGCCATGGTATGTGCCCGACCTGGCCTGCCATCTCAGTCAGTTGCTAATCCTATCCATAATATAATTCCTATTTAGATTTGTTTTTTGGGGTTTTTTTGGTGTCAAACTCTCACTCTAGGCTGGGCTTGATGGCTCAGCCTGTAATCCCAGCACTTTGGGAGGCTGCAGCCAGTGAATTGCCTGAGCCCGTGGGTTTGAGACCCGCCCGGGCAACTTGGTGAGACCTCGTCTCTACAATAAATCAAGAAAACTAGCCGGGCGTAGTAGCACGTGCCTGTAGTTCTGGCTACTTGGAAGGCTGAGGCAGGAGGCTCGCCAGGGCCCAGTGGGTCGAGGCTGCGGTCTCCGGGAGCGTGCCACTGCCCTCCAACCTGGGTGACGGAGTGAGACCCCGACTCAAAAAAAAAGAAATCTTACTCTGTTGCTCAGGCTGGAGTGGCATGGTCATGAGGATCACGGCTCACCACATCCTCAACCTCCTGGCTCAGGTGATTCTTCTGCCTCAGTCTCCCAAGTAGCTGGGACGAGAGGTGTGCACCACCACACCTGGCTAAATGAGGTTTTGCCATGTTGCCCCAGGCTGGTCTTGACCCCCTGGGCTCAAGCGATCTTCCTACCTTGGCCTCCCAAAGTGCTGGGATGACAGGTGTGAGCCACCCTGCCCGGCCATATTTAGGTTTTTAAATGTAGATGGTTATTACCTGTACTGATTTATGTAGTTGGTTGGAATACAATGCTAATATTTTCACAGTGATTTATTAGACCCCAAAGGGAACTAGCACAAACCGATTTCTATTACAAAGACATTTAGTGTGCTTATTTTAATGGTATATGCAGCATTTATATTTTCCACTTTATTTTATCAAGTGTGCTTTTAATCACTTTTATATATACATAGTTAAATTCAGGATTAATTTCTCTTGCTGTTCTTTAATTCATTCAGCAAATATCTATGTAAACTCTGTTTCGTGCTGGTTAGTGAAAATAGCCTGGAACCTTGTTTCTCTACTTTTATGTAAATAATTTGTGTTTGAATGTTTCACAAAGCCTAACTACCTTGTGTGATCTAGAGTTAAGTAAATGCAGATTTGGAAGAGGATGGGCAATGTTTAAAGTTCTTGTTTATGATTTCTCTTGTGTCAAGGACAGTTCCTGTACATGAGAACCATTCAATAAGTAGATATTGAAAATATGAACCCATTCCCATGCTTTGTTATTATGTATCAGTTGTAATGCAACTAACTCATTTTCACTTTTACTTACTTACAGTTAGCTAATAAGGAAAACGGACTCAGATGTATTAAGATAGACGAGTATACTCGTGGGGGCGTGGCTAACTTTTGTCAGGGGCTTCGAGTGCTCTCCTGCTTAAATGCTGGGGGAAACTCACAATTTAAGATTCTGAAATACTAGCCAAGAAATGGTTTATCCACGTGTTCTTATGCATTCTGTGTGACCGAAATGGCCTACGACCTGTCAGCAATGATTGAGAGACCACCGAGGGAGAAAACATCGGAAGACATCCTAGTGCAAGTAGGTATTTTCAGAGGAAAATTTTAAAAAATACTAATTTAGTTTAAAATGAAAACCTAATGTCCTCAGGCCACTGCTCCTGTCTTTTCTCTTTTCCTACAGTGACTGTTGCTGTCATTAAGCACTACTAAGGTGTAAGGATATTTATCAAAAGGCGCATGCTTTGTTTTTTATACCCATCATGGACTTTCATCTTGGCTTTGTGTGAACTTTTCTAGACTTCCACTGAATCCTTCACTATCTCTGATTATATTTAAACAGTCTGGCTGAGCAGTAATTTAGAGAGTAAAGTCAGGAATGTTTCTATCAGCATGGAAGTGTCTTTCTTCGAAGGGATACAGGGTTTTTTGTTGCTGTTGTTTTTAAAGTGAGTTATTGAATAATCAACAATGGCCGTTAATTTATACAACAGAAGGTCAGCCCCAGGCAGCTGTTTTCTGTCTTCCCTCCCCCGAGGCAGCTAAAACTCAGTGTCCCTGCCTGGAGAAGAGCCAGGTTCCTCCCCCACAAGAGAAAGCCCTGCTCCTCTGCTAAACATAATCAACTTATTACTTTCACTGTTTTAATATGTTACTTTCAAGAGTCGACATACGACAGACAACCGCGCATATCCATGGCCGCCCCGGGGTGGGGGTGTGCAGTGGTGAGGCCTGGGGCGCATGCGGTCGGGTCAGAGTTTGGCCAGCATCCTTGGGATTCCGCACCCGCTAAGCGGCTGCAACTGTGTGACGTTCTGTTGTTCACTGGGTCACCCTGCCCTGCTGTGCAGCCCTGTGACGGATCTCCCCTGGCTCCCTCCCCTGCTCTTCCCAGCCTCTGGAGTATCCCGTTCTGCCTGTTACTGCTGCGAGATCAACCAGCATCTTACTTTCGAAGTTCGACCCAGCACCATTTTTCTTGTATGTGGTAAACAGAGTCTGTTACGGTCCTCATAGTTCGAGATGCATGATAGATGGTGTCTCCACGCGAGTGTCTTTCCTAAGGATCATCATTTAACTCCCGCCCACCGACTGTACATTTCCATCATTTTGTTTGCAAAATAATTGCTTGACGATTTTGATGAACTATAATGGCCCATTAAAAACTTTAGAAGAAGCCGGGCTTGGTGGCTCATCCTGTAATCCCAGCACTTGGGGAGGCCGAGGTGAGTGGATTGCCTGACCTGCGGGTTCAAGACCTGCCTGGGCAACTTGGCGAGACCTCGTCTCTACAATTAAAAAAAAAAAAAATTAACTGGGCGTGGTAGTGTGCACCTGTAGTTCCAGCTACTTGGAAGGCTGAGGCGGAAGGATTGCCGGAGCCCAGCAGGTTGAGGCTGTGGTGGCCGGGAGCGGCCACGGCACACCAGTCTGGTTGACAGAGTGAGACTCCAACTCAAAAACAAAAAACAACAACATAAAAACTTTAGAAGAAACAGAAAAGATCGCACCTTGTAATAATTACCGAACAAAGAGTTTTAGAGTCATGAATTAATTCAGCGGCAGGAATAATGTGCCAGAGGGTAAGGCTGAAAATAGGAGATTTTGAAGTCCAACTTGTGTCAATGGTTTTTTCTTCCCGAGCTGTGTCAGTGACAGTCTTGGACCCAGTGACGTTTCGTGCTTCCAGCAGGTGGGGACACAAACTCTCTGGAGATGAAGCCCAGGTCGTGTGTCCACGAGGGACACGCTGGACCCCAGGACACCCGTGGCTGGAGAATTGTGCTGTGGGCTTAGGGCGTGTGCTCAGCTCGTTCCGTCAGTTCTGTGGGGACTGACTGAAATGGCCCTCACCTCAGACCAGATAGCAGAGTCTGTGTCTTGTGAGACAGACCCTTCTCTTGGTGAAAAGTTGCCTTTTAGTTCTTGGGACTCTTTTTTTTTTTTTGGTGAGTTGGAGCTCACTCTGTCACCCAGACTGGAGGGCAGTGACACACTCATGGCCACCCTGGCATTAACCTGCTGGGCTGCCGTGATCCTTTTGCCTCAGCCTTCCAAATAGCTGGAACTACAAGCGCACGCTACTGTGTCTGGCTAATGTTTTTAACTATATTGTAGAGACGAGGGCTCACCGAGGTGCCCAGGCCGGTCTTGAACCCGTGGGCTCAGGCATTCCACTTGCCTCGGCTTCCCAAATTGCTGGGATGACAGGCTGAGCCACCGAGTCCGGCCTCTTAGGACTCTTTAACGGCGACAGAAACGGTGCCAGAAAGGGAACTTAGACGTTGTAAGGGTGTGAGAAAAATAGCAGAGGGCGGGGTGGAAATCTTGCTGGGAAAGAGCATGCACGGACAGTGAGTCTCGGATGGAGCGTCGCTTGTCCCCAGCCCCATGGCAGGGCCCTTGACACAGAGGAAGCGCCCGCTCTGTCTGCTTCCTCACTAGAGTGGCCAAGAGTACACAGGCGGCGTAGATGAATGGGGCACAGTTACTGTTTATATTTGGGGGAGTGCTGGGTGTCGAGCGGCTTCTCCCAGACGGTGTCTTTGCACCACAGCTCTGGCCTCAAGGACCTTCATGGAGGCAAGGCCCAGAGACGAGTTACGTGTCTTAAGACGACTGCACATGTGCAAACAGGATCCTGCCACTTCTAGAAAACAGAAGCTGCCCACGGCAGGCTGGCCAGCCTCCGGCGGCTGAGGCGGATCATCCATGGCTGCCGCTTCCAGCGTCGGGATCTCATTGCCAGTGTGACTTGGGGAGACTCAAGCCCTCCCCGGCTGCCATGGGGCACTGCTTTTATTTACCTTTCTGGCCTTTGTAAAGGCAAGGTACAGTCGCCTAATTGGGTGGTGTAGTTGCCTCCAAGGAGTGTGTTTTTTAAAAAAAATTTCTGAGTCTCTCTTCCCTCTCCATCACCTTGCCCTCTGCTGGGGAGGGGGAAGAAAATCAGTTTTTTTCTGTGTTTCCTCCCAAAACATAGAGCACTTTGCCCTGTTTTGGGGGGAGAGGTCAACATTCAGAAACACTGGGACGTTTTATTGCCAGTAAATGTTTTTACTCACGAGTGAAAAGTTTGTAAATAGGCCCCGTTTAAGGAAACAAAGAGATAATAAGTGCCCAGGCTTTCCCCTTCAGCCTCTCCGCACCTAGGGAAACGCCTTGGTGCTCTCAGCTGGGGACAATGGCGGGTCACAGAGCCGCTCCTCTTTCAGCAAGGCATAATTAGCGGCTCCTCTCAAAGGCGAGGGGCCGCTGGGAGCCTTTCCTTCCGTTATTCAGAGCCAAGGCCCCCGTGTCCCCAGAGGCCGAGGCTGGGCGGGAGGAGGGCGGCCCGGCCCCTCTGGCCTCTGTCCCTGCTCAGCTGGAGTCTGCTGTGCCGTTTGGGGGGCGGCCCCCCAGAGGTCTCACGGCACAGAGTGGGCCCAGGTGGGCGAGAAGGCCGTGCTTCCTGTCCGGTAGGGGCAGGCCGGGCAGAGCCGGCCCTGGGACTTGCCCTGGATCAGCCGGGCACATGAATCGCTGTCTTTGAGGGCCGCAGGAGGTGAAGGGTGTGTGTTACCAGGCCATCCGAGAGGCACGGTTGACTGAGTAGCACCCACTGCCAGGAAACATGGGCTTGCTTCATCCTTCCTTTCCTCACCGAATGGTGCCCGGGAAGTGCAACCTCTGCTGATGGTAATTGCCGGCGACCCAGGAGCTGGAGCCTACTTAACTCTTTCATTCCAGGGTGGCAATTAAGGACTGCCTGGGGCGCCTAATGGTGAGGGTGCCTTGAAATGGCTTCCTGGAGCCCTTTTGCTAAGTGGCAAACTGCTGCCTGGGCTCCAGACCCTCTGAATCCTTCTCTGATGATGACACCCTTTTGCGAGCCCCAGTGACTGTGGGGACGGTGGGGTGCTGCACGCCTGCTCTTTTCTCTCAGTGGCTTTTGTCATAACTTTCTGTTCTCTTGTTGGGGTTGATTCCCGCACTCTGCTGCCTCCCCTTCTTTCCACTGCTGGGGTTTCACCATCCTACAACTCCGTGTAGCTGACATTGGGCCAGGCAGAATCACCACAACGGCGGAGCACCGTGGATTTCCCAGGCTTTTGTTTGCATTCTGACGTCTCTTACTGTCTGCAGATCTTCTGACTGCTCCGTACAAATAAGAGTTACTAATGAACAAAATAAAGCAAAAGCTGTAAGTATCTAGAGCAGGTGTTCCCGGACGTGGGGCAGTTCTGGCCATGACACGTGGCCCTCGCATCTAGTAAGTGGAGGCCACGGTTGCCGAATGTCCTGCCGTGCACAGCAAGGCTCTTTGTAACAGATGGTGATGTGGCCTGAAATGTCGGTCGTGCCAAGTCTGAGAAGCCCTGCTGTACTCTAAAGTTGCAGTGGAGCCGGGCTCGGTGGCTCAGCCTGTAATCCCACGCCTTTGGGAGGCTGAGGTGAGTGGACTGCCTGAGCCCGCAGGTTCGAGACCCGCCTGGGCAGTGAGACCTCATCTCTACAATAAATCAAAAAAATTAAGGGCGTGGTAGTGCACGCCTGTAGTTCCAGCTACTCGGAAGGCTGAGGCGGAAGGATCGCCGGAGCCCAGCAGGTCGAGGCTGCGGTGGCCAAGAGCGGCCACTGCACTCCAGTCTGGGCGACCGAGTGAGACTCTGACTCAAAAAAAAAAAAAAACTTGCAGTGGACCCTTGAACCATGCAGGGGTCAGGGGCGCTGACCCCTCACGCCATCTAAAACCCAGGATCATTTCCGGCTCCCCCAAAACATAACTGCTAGTAGCTTACTGTTGACTGGAAGCCTTACCTATAGCATAAACAGTCAATTAACACATATTTGGTATGTTACATGTATCATATACTGCATCCTTTTTTTATTTTTTATTTTTAAGTGAGAGAGCAGGACTTATTGAGAGGACAGAAAAGCTCCCGCGGTGGGAGGGGACCCAGAGGGGTTGCCCTCATATCCTGCATTCTTACAGTGCGGTAAGTTAGAGGCAGGAGAAGGTTACTGAGAACATTGTGAAGAAGAGGAAATACCTCTATGCCGCGTTAAGTGGAAGGAGATCATCTTGGCTGTCTTCTGTATTTACGTGGGCCGCTGAGGGGAGGAGGAGGGGCTGGCCTGCCGTCCCAGAGGCGGCAGAGACAGAAGAGAATCTGTGTGTGAGCGGACCTGTGCTCTTGAGACCTTTGTTGCTGGGGGGTCAGCAGTGTTTTTCTGGCCCATTTCTCTCTCACGCCTTTGAAATGTCGCCTTTTACATGAGGGCCGCTGCTGTCCATCATTTTTTCTTGGACAGGTTGGTGTGTTGCCGCCAGAGGCTCGTTTGTGACTGCTGCCTGCTTGGCCCATTTTTCTTCACCCATATTCAGCCAAGAACAAGGGGAAAGTCTTGGGACCCGAGGAGGAAGAGCCACCAAGGAGCGCCAAAAGCCAGAGAGGACCCACTCACTTTGTTGTCCAGGCTTGAGTGCAGCAGCGTGATCACGACTCACCACAGCCTTGACCTGCTGGGCTCAGGCGATCCTTCTGCCTCAGCCTCCTGAGTAGCTGGACTATAGGCATGTGCCACCAAGCCCAGCTAAGTTTGGATTTTTTGGGTTGAGGCAAGGTTTTGCTATGTTGCCCAGGCTGGTCTTGAACTCCTGGACTCAAGCAATCCGCGTACCTCAGCCTCCCAAAATACTGGGGTTATGGGCGGGAACCACTGCTCCCAGCCTGATTTTCTTTCTTTTTTAAAAAAATTGTTTTTGAGTCCAACTCTCATTCTGTCACCCAAACTGGAGTGCAGTGGCATGCTTACAACCGCCGCAGCCTCGACCTGCTAGGCTCAGGTGATCCTTCCGTTCCAGCTTTCCAAGTAGCTAGAACTACAGGTGCATTCCAGCATGCCCAGCTCATTTTTTTTGTGTGTATTTTAAGGCAAGGTCTTGCCAAGTTGCCCAGGCTGGTCTCGAACCCCTGATCTCGGGCAGTCCTCTCGCCTCCACCTCCCAAGAACTGGGATTACAGGTGTGAGCCACTGCACCCGGCCCCTGGTTTTCTTCATCTTGTGAAATAACAGGCTCTGGAGTCAGACTGCTGCAACTCACTTCCCTGATATCGATAAGCCTTGGTTTCTCTTGCTGTAAAATGCATCTGTAAAATTGTCACGGTCAGTCATCAGTGTCATCATCCCCACAGCCTCCCATCAGGTTATTGGGAGAATAAAGTGAAGTATTAGTGAGGCTTATAGCAGCATCTGGCACAAAACTGTGATCATGAG
Organism: Carlito syrichta; assembly: GCF_000164805.1. Classification (NCBI taxonomy): domain Eukaryota; kingdom Metazoa; phylum Chordata; class Mammalia; order Primates; family Tarsiidae; genus Carlito; species Carlito syrichta. Next base: position 80,100 of record NW_007246660.1, on the reverse strand, counting down.
GTTTTTACGTGCACAGACAGCATGGATCCTCTCAGCCACGTGCAGCAGGTTTTGCGTTATTGGGCTTTACCGCCTCCGGGTGGCGAGCTGCCTGTCCCAGTTTGGGGCCCGTTGACTGTACTGCTTTCCCTCGAAAAGCTCGTCCTTCTCACTTTCAGAAAGCTTCCCAGGGCTGCCCTTCAGAGGAGCTGAGATAGTGCTGGCTTTGCAGTTACTGAATGCTCCAGTGTTGTGGCGTGCAGTTGAGATGGTCATGTCTCTGCCCCTTTCTTTTCTGGCGTTAGGTCTGCCCATTCTTGTATGTTCAAGATGTGTGTTTTTGTTGCTGAACTTTCTGTAATTTTCGGCTCTATTCCTACAGTGTTGAGTATGACTCACCCCTGAAAAAGAGACTTTCCGTGGGCGCTCTGGTGGTCTGCACTGAGTTTGGCTTTTGTACTGAGTTTGAATATTTGCATCTTGTAGCAACTTAAAGGCAGAGCGCTTTTTTGATCCGCATTAGCAGCCAGTGTCCTGACCTCTGGGATTGAGCAGTAGATTCCGTGGGTGTCTTCCGGGGCTCTTTGCATTTGCTCGTGAGCACGTTTTGTTTTCCCTTTAGGAAATTGGCCTGTGTGTGTAGGGGAGAAGGTGAGAAGGAAGGAGATTGTAAATTTTTTTAGCGGTTGCTGCTTGCTTTCAAATTTCCCTTGATCAGTCATTTAGTTCCGATTGATAGATAGGATTAGCATAGTGAAACCTCTCAAAGTGACCCAACTGCTTTTCTTATCTAAAAATGTTATAACTACAAAAAGGCAGCTATTGGGCTCAAACTTCGAATATGGTGGAAATGCTCAACTCTTACTACATAAATGCTTTCAAGTTGGCACTTCTGCTCTTTCTATAGTTTAAGGTACGATTCTTTAAAGAAACAAACCAGTTGTTAAATTTTGTTACCACCACTTGTGGCAGAGTGTGTGTTTGTTTACAGATGTGTATGATGACACAGAAATGCTCCGTATTGGACTGTTGTAGGGGTGAAGGGAAGGCTTTCCCTCCACTCTCTGCAGGTTCACTGAAACGAACTGCCAGTAGACAGATTGACAAGGGAAAAGGCTTATAAATGTATCACGCCTGTAATCCCAGCACTTTGGGAGGCTGAGGCGAGAGGATTGCCTGAGCCCGGGAGTTCGAGACCAGCCTGGGCAACATGGTGAGACCCTGTCCCTACAATAAATAGGAAAAACACAGTGAGCCGGGTGTGGCGGCACGCGTCTGTAGTCCCAGCTACTTGAAATGCTGAGGCGGTAGGATGGCCTGAGCCCAGCGGGTGGGTGCTGCAGTGGGCCATGGCCAAGCCCTTGTCCTCTAGCCTGGGCGACCGAGAGAGACTCCAGCTCCAAAAAATTAAATAAGCGAAAAATAAACAAGTCAGTGTATCAATCTGATGGTGAGGAGAGTGAGTACCCAATGACCTGCTGAGATTCAGAACGTCTATACCCTGCTTCATAGGGGAGTGTAGAATTGGGGGTGTAGGAGTATAGAAAGGGGCCAGTGATTGCTGGGGGGGCTGGATGAGCCCAGCGGACAGGCAGGGGCCTGATGCAGCGTCCCCAGAGCCCTGCGGGTGTGGACACAATGTGGGCAGGTGAGATGCAGAGCGCCACCGTGAGCCAAGGCTGTCTTGTTATGCACAGAGAGCCCCCCCAGGTTACCTCTGGGAGCTGGTCTCCGGAGGATGGTGGCGAGGCTGTCTGGGGTGGCTGAGTCTTTTCTCTTTAGTCTTTAGTCTTTTTTCTGGTGGCTAATCTTTTCTGTTTATTTGATCAGATTCCTGTGGTGAGTTTTTTGGGGTTTTTTTGAGTCAGAGTCTCACTCTGTCGCCCAGGCTGGAGTGCAGGGGCACACTCACAGCCACCGCAGCCTGGACCTGCTCAGGGGATCCTTCTGCCTCCGCCTTCCAGGTAGCTGGAACCAGAGGCATGTGTCACCATGCCCAGCTAATATTTTGATTTATTGTAGATATAAGGTCTCACCAAGTTGCCCAGGCTAGTTTTGAACCCCTGAGCTCAGGCAGTCTTCTCGCCTCTGTCTCTCAAAGTGCTGGGATTATAGATGTGAGCCACTGTGCCCAGCTGGTGGGATTTTTAAGACAACTGAATTTTTTGAAGAAGTTTTCCTTTGTCAGATTGGGGAAAGAGAGGGAGGACTTCCAGAGAGAGCCCCTGTGTGTGTGTGCGTGTGTGTGCGTGTGCGTGTGCGTGTGTGTGTGCGTGTGCGTGTGTGTGTGTGTGTGTGTGTGTGTGTGTACAGTGGGTACTGGACTGTGGAAAAACTAAAGACTGGAAGGTCCTTCAAATTTCTCTCTCTCTCTCTTTTTTTTGAGTTGGAGTCTCACTCTGTTGCCCAAGCTGGAGTGCAGTGGCACGCTCACAACTATCCCAGTGTCGACCTGCTGGGCTCCGACAATCCTTCCGCCTCAGTCTTACAAGTGGCTGGAACTACAGGTGCACACTACCATGCCTGGCTAATTTTTAAAAAATTTATTGTAAGATGAGGTCTCGCCAAATTGCCAAGGTGGGTCTCGAACCCGTGGGCTCAGACAATCCACTCACCTTGACCTTCCAAAGTGGTGGAATTACAGGCTGAGCCACGGAGCCCAGCCTCCAATTTCTCTTAATCCAAAAGTACTCAGCATGACAAAGCACCATACTTTGGGATGCTCTCTAGAGGGGAGAGGAAAGAGTTATTAGAAGGATGAAGAATTTCCCTTTTGCAAGATGGAAAGTTCTGGAAAACTGTATCACAACAATGTGAATCTATTGAACTTTACAAATTGTGTAGTTAAAAGGGTGACAATGACAGATGTCATGGGATGTGTTTTTTACCACAATCAAAAGAAAAAGCTCAGTGTTTAATCCAGGCATAAATGCGCTTGCTAAGAGCACAGGGGTGGATGTGGGCATCTCCTTCTCTTCTGAGATGCTGCTGGCAGTTACGTGAGAGGTGATGGCACAGGTCCTTAGATTTAAATGAGATATTTTGTCTAAGATCTTAACAGACCTTGCCTCTGACCCTTTATACATGAGGACCATTACTGTTTATGTAGAGTACAATGAAATCAACTCTAATACCCTATAATTTATTTAACACATAGAATGGCATGGTTACGTGCACACACTCAGTGCCTAATTTCAAGCTCTGTGAGTTTGGGAAAGGTGAATTTTTAAAACACCTCGTGCCCCGGTTTTCTCACTTCTGTAGTGGCTACAAGAGTAATATCCATCCCATATCTTGCTGAAAGGATTAAAATACGTTCATGCATATAGAACACATAGACGATATTTTATATGAATAGCTCCCCTTATTGTCTTCTTTTGACGACTTAGAATGTAATCGTGGTTTAGATTTTAGTAGTGGTTTATCGTTTTAAGTTAATGTATATTTTTAAACTTGCTAACTATTTTCAAGTATTCTTGTTTAATATCTCTCTGGATGAGTCATTTTCGCTATAGCCGCCAAAGGCGTAGTCTTTATACCTCACCGTGACCTGGAGTGCTTTGAGGTGGTCTGCAGAATTCCAGGTTCCACAGTAAGAGTAAAAAAGAAATGGATCCCTAGCTAGCCAGTCTTTCAGTCAGTTCCCTGTGTGGCACGTGCTAGTAGCGATTGTCAGGGTGTGTGTATGTGGGAAGTGAATATCAGGTGCCAGAGAAAGTGATTTTACAGCAGAAATCTGTGGTAAAGATGCTCCAGAAGATATTTGGGTTTTTGATACGATAAAAGAATGCTTCCCTTAAGAGGTGTCCTTACACATTTATATGTTTAGAACATTGGGCGCTTTGTGTTGCTTCAGACCAGGAGCTGAGCTGACGTCTCCTGGAGTTTTCCCAACCTGGTGGCACCGCGACATTGTGCCGATGTGGACTGGTGCGTGTGAGCTGTCGTGTCCACGTCTGGGGCCTGTGGAGAGGAGACGGGAGGGTCCGTCCAGACGGCTCACATCCTGCCCCGTCCCAGAGGCAGGTCACTTGCTCTTAATCACGGTTTTGGGCTGATGCGCCTCTTTGAACATGTTGAACTCTTAACTTAATGTATTGATTTTTAAATATAATTATAGTGTGGATTGAATTTGGTCTATGTGTCGGGAGCATATGGTGTTCCTTGGCCAATGTTTTCTTAAATTATATGCTTGCATGCGTATTAAAGTGTAGGAAATTACTGTTTTACTTGTCACATGCCCAAGGTGCGTTTTGATAGATATGAAGGATTGCCCTGAGGCAGGGAACAGAAAGATCAAAAGCTTACTCCCTTTTAGAAGGTAGTTTTATTAAGGTTGATCATTAATTTACGGATTTATTTTTGGCGCGGAGGGTGACTAGGAAGGGTGTGAGCCCGGCAGATCACGTGTGCATGCGTGTGTTTGTGTGTGCGTGTGTGTGCATGAGTTTCTTCCTGCGTGCCCTCATCCTGTCCCCCCTTCCCCTCCCACCTATTGTGCCAGTGGGCTTCCGTGTCCCTTAGACAGTAGAGCCCCCCTGCTCTCTATGGACAGAGTTCAAATAACATAGTATTTTCTTAACTCTGGCTAGCAAAGTGGGTTGAAAGCCAGAGAAGCCAAGCACCATCAGGAGTAAGGAGGTCTGTGTGCGGGTCCCTGGCCGTCCACTAGCTGGGCGACAGGAGCCCTGGCTGGGGACCAGCAGGATGCTCTGCTCACCAGGAGGCAGGGGTCTTTTCACAGTTGCCTTCAGGAACTGTAAGCTCCAACAGTTCTCCCGCCCATCGTCTGGGCACCTCTGGTTGGCGTCTTTGTGTGAACAGCAGGGCCGTGAGGCCAGCCAGAAGGGGCGGTGCCTTTTAATCAGCGCCACGGACGTGCAGGGCTAAAGCGGGGTTCTCCCTCCTTCCTGCTTCTCCATGGCTCACCAGGGATGCTATTGTGGGCTGAGCCCGCCTGACCTCCTCCCGGTGACCACCCATTTGGGGAGGGACAGCGAGAGCTCGCGCTGGCCTTCTGAATGGGATTAGGGAAGCACTAATTGGCAGACCCTGGATGCCCAGGCCTGGCAGAGCACGTCCCGGAAACAAACAGGCCGGGGGGAAATGCTCGCCAGCTGCACCAATTAATGTGCGCATACATTAGGCACCTGTGAATACATTACGCCCTGGTGATGTGCTTTCCGTTTTTAATTACCTCGCTGTGAATGAGAGCCTGATGGTGGTACTCAAGCTGGGCTTGTTGGTTAAATAAACATTTCTGACCTGAAGGGAGGTGACGGACTTGAAGAGGTTTGTGACGATTTGAAGCAGCGGAGCCCTGTGGCACCTCAGCTTTCCCGTGGCTGTGCAGGCGTCCCCAGCAGGGGGCGGGGGGGTCTTCGGGTCCTGCCACGCTCCTCCTCATTCCCCCTGAATCTGTCGGATCCCGAGTGGCTTACTGGTGGGCGCTGCAGAACGCGCTGAGTCCCCAAGTCTCGCTGTGCCAGGCAGGGCGAGCCCGTCCGGCCGCGTGGCCAGTGCCCAGGGAGAGCCCCGGTGCCTTGAGTTACGAGAACTGTGTTTCTCAGCACTGCCACCCACGGAGGCAGCGGTGTGTGGGGGAAGGAAGCGGTGAAGACACCTTGCCTGGAGGCTTGGGTCCTAGGGGATGGGCGTGGGGCACCTGGTGGCATGAGGCTGGAGTCCCCTGTGCTCCCGTCAGTCCTCCGCCCGCCTGGCCTGATGGAGCTGGCACGAGATGGAAGTAGTTCTCACCAGAGATGCTGTTGTGGGCTGAGCCCGCCTGACCTCCTCCCGGTGACCGCCCATTCGAGGAGGGTGTGTGTCCGTGAGTGCATGGGTCCTGTGTAAAGCAAGGTGTGAATCCACAACCAGGATGCCAGACGCGATCCGTCCGGGGCACGGGCTGGTGAGCTCGCAGGGCACAGGCTGGGACTCTTGTGCTTGTGAAAGGCGGCCTGGACACCTCCAGGTTCTGGGGCACGGAGTGCTGGGATGGGTGTAGTGTACGGTGTTGCAGAAACAGCTGGCCGGGCACTGTGTCTTCCCGGGTAGATGGCACTGTTATAATTACCTTAGAACTCATTTATATACCTTAAAACAGCTCGCTATATAGATATTGAAATTCATCAGACATGAAGTACTCTCAGCCCAGAGGGCTAGTTTTTCAGGAAGTTTCTACGTGATCAGGGTTCCTGGCGTGAGTCATGAGTGGCGTGAGTGGTGGAGCGTCTGGTGTTTTTTTTTTTTTTTTTTTTTCTCTTCTCTTTTTTTTTGAGTTGGAGTCTCACTTGTCGCCCAAACTAAAGTATGGCGGCCGCTCCCAGCCACCGCAGCCTCGATCCACTGGGCTCCGGTGATCCTTCCGCCTTAGCCTTCCAAGTAGCCGGAATTACAGGCATGCGCTACCACGCCCGGCTGATTTTTTGATTTATTGTCAAGATGAGGTCTCGCTGCCCAGGCAGGTCTCGAACCCGCGGGCTCAGGCACTCCACTCCCCTCAGCCTCCCAAAGGCGCGGGATTACAGGCTGAGCCACCAAGCCCGGCTTGAGCGTCTGTTTATAAGTAGAAGTAAGGCGCCTCCCTGGGTGCGACACTAACATTATGGGCTGTGTTTCTTTCTCTTTCTTGGGGGTGCTGATGGGGTCTCACTGTTTTGCCCAGGCAGGTCTCGAACCCCTGGGCTCAAGCGGTTCTCCTGCCTCGGCCTCCCAAGTGCTGGGATTGTAAGCATGAGCCACTGGGCCCGGCCAGTGTGGTGCGTGTTCCAGAATGTATCTGAGAACTTTTATCTTCTCAGGGCTCGTCTCCTTTATACCTTCCATTCGTTTTTTTCAGAGTAACGCTTGGAATAATCTTTTTAAAAAAAAGTAGGCGGGTTGTGTGCATCAAGACCCTTGGCTGGTTGCTGAAGTTAGTATAAGAGCGTGTGAGCACTTCTCTTCCTGTTCACAAGTAGCTTTCATTGCAGTTTGAGGGAAAAAAGGTAAAAGTCAAACATTCTAGATGGTTGAAGTGACTGTTCCAGAGGGCCAAGAAGCACGACTTAAAAGTTTTCAGGGAGAAATCCTTTCAAACTAGAAGAGGTGCTTTCGATGACCAGCACCTCTGGAAGAAGAGAGTGGAAAGGTGTGTCAGACTCTCCCCAGAGGGGGGAGAATTGTGGGCATTGGAGCCTGAGGAGAGGCAGAGGTCAGGCTGTGGACGGTCTTCACTGACAGGCTGAGGAGGATCATCCTGCAGAGAGCTGGACAGGCCCCGCTCCAAGGCCACAGCTGGTGTAGGAGAGAAAGGAATGGCTTTAGAGCGGTTCCTTGCTTTTGTTTTAAAGCTCTAGTTGCATCTCCTTTTCCAGTAGTCTGAAGACATTTAAAGTAAAAGGTGCTTGCTGTCAGGCAGAGTTCTGGTTTTATTGTTCAGATGTCATGGGGTATAGCTTAGTTATTCACACAGCGGGCGGTCTGGAGGGAAGTTTTGGGGAGAGTTGCTCTGACTGTGTCTGTTCTTCAAAGGGTCCCCGAGCGCTTTGCTGGGCTCGTCATGAGCACAGTGCGAGACTGGACGCTGAGTAGTGACTGAAGAAAGACTCTAGGAGACACTGTCTCTGTAAAGTAGCTGGGTCCCGTTTGATACCAGCGATGGTCAAAACCAGCCTGGGCCCGTGCCGAGGAGAGACAGGGCAGGAGTTTGGTTACAGCTGGTTGAAGGACGGGGGGCAACACCGAGGTGAGAATCCTGTTGTTGTGCGCCTTGTGCTGGAGGCTCTTTCCAAAAAGAGGGAGTCCAAGCAGGCCGAAGACCAGACCCCTAGGGACCTGCGAGTCTCATGGGCCCTGATGTCTTAGCACAGAAGACCCACAGGCAGAGTGGAGGGCCAGGCCTGGGCGTGAGCGATTCTCATGGGACCGCATGGTGAATACAGCCTTGTGCAGTGGCTCGTGTCTGTAGTCCCAGCTACTTGGGAGGCCGAAGGGGGAGGATCACTTGAGGCTAGGAGTTTGAGCACAGCGTGGGCAGCAGCACAGTGAGACCCTGACTCTAAAATCTGGAAAAAAAATCAAGAACACTGCATGACGGTGTAGCTCTTCTCTGTTCGCCCCGGGTCTCAGGCAGCCCCTCCTGTTTGCGCTTGGGATTCAGGACATGCTGAGTCTGAGTCAGCGGTGCAGAGTGGAGCCCATTTCCCAGCCATGGCTGTTTCTCAGGACTGTTTCCATCCTTTGCTCTTGATTTCGGGGCGCTACCCCTTGCCAGAGCAGATCTCAGGTCTATTGCAGAGTCTGTTTCTTTTAGCCAAACCCTAGCATGAACCAATTCTGATTAAATTTGGGGTTGAAAAACACAAAAACAACACAACAGAGTAAACTCAAGAATAACGTCAGCTGACTTGTCTGTTTTCATGCTGTTTAAGTACACGTTGAGTGAGGGGTTTGCAGGCCCCACGCTGTTGTGTTGGGAGGGGTGGGCGGCACTGCCCATGAACTTGGAGACAGGTGACGCTCCCTTGAGAGCTCCTTGCTGAGCACCTTGGCTGTGGAAAAGGCTGGTGTATTAATTTCACTGCTTACATAATCACACATTCAACAGTTCTGTATCTCCTTGACCTCAGCTCTTTTGTTTGCTGGCTAGAAATATGTGATCTAGAAATTTTAGCTTTGAGAAGAAACATTTATTAAAAGCTCATTTTTGTGCCAGACTCTCCTGTCTTTTGTGTACTATCTTTCATCTCCTCTCAATAGTTATTTCCTTTTTTTGGGGGGGGG
>NW_007246660.1:47545-71033 GCF_000164805.1 Carlito syrichta | reverse complement strand
AGTCTCACCAAGTTGCCCGGGTGGGTCTCGAACCTGTGGGCTCAGGCAGTCTACACACTTTGGCCTCCCAAAGTGCTGAGATTACAAGCTGAACCACCACGCCCGGCCTCAATAGTTATTTCTTTAAAAAAAAATTAAACCAGGAAACTGGCCAGGCATGGTGACTTGTACCTGTAATCCCAGCACTTTGGGAGGCTGAGGTGTGAGAATTGCTTGAGTCCAGGAGTTCAAGTCCAGCCTAGGCAGCATAGTGAGACTTTCTCTATACTAAAAATAAAAAAAATAGCTGGGTGGGCATGGTGGTGTGCGCCTGTAGTCCCCACTACTTGGGAGGCTGAGGCAGGAGGATTACCTGAGCCTAGAAGTTTGATACTGCTGTACTTCAGCCTGGGCAACAGCGTAAGACCCCAACTAAACTAAACTAAAATAATAATAATAATAATCAGGAAACTGAGGTTGAGAAACTGGGGGTCCAAGTTTACACAATAGTTAGATGGCCGAATCGAGAGCCCCTCCTCAGCCCAGACCTCATTCTCTGTCTGTCGTACCCTCAGCATTCTCTCTGAAGGGTACAGAAAGGCATGCTGGTTTTGCTTTTATAAAGCAGCTCCTGATAAAATTGTTACAAAACTCTTGTTGTCTGATCAGATTCCTCAAGCAAAGACATGAGCATAGGAGATAATCTTTCACATGCTTAGAATATGTTCACAGCAAACCAGCTTGTTCCCTCAACTGGCTTTGACCATCAGCTTGGCCTGGAAGAGACTTTCATTTAAATATAAATGGCTACCGCCTCTTTATCTTGTAGATATGCTGAGTCTGAGAGATTTGTCCTAGACGCTTCATTCTGCAGAAGCAGGACCAGTTTCCCTGATTCTCAAGCCAAGGATTTTCTCTGTGGGGCTGCATATCTTGGTCTCATTCCCATGTGAATGAAAATTCTAATTTACATAAGAAGGGCCCACACTCACCAGGAAAGTGACTAATCAAATTGAACTTTCTGCCTCTGATTTAATTTGGTGGCATTAGGAGACACGGTCTTAGGCTCTTGGGAAAAAAATTATTGAACACTAGTTTTAACCTGACTAACATAATCTAATATGAAACTCTACCTTGAGCAGCCGAAAATTAAATTACTATCTTTGTAAATAGGGATGTTCTATTTTGGGTGCAGTGTTTGTTTATCTTAGGTTAGGAATACATTCTCAAACGACACATCTTTGAAACATAGGGATGGATGTTGTTGGTTATAGTGGGCATGAACACGAGGAGGAAAGTCAGCAAGAGCCCTTGGCGGAAAACCATCAGATGTGATCTCTTCACCTGTTAAGCCAGCTGTCCCTTCTGGGGTTTGGCTTTTGTGTCCTGAGACCCATTTCCATGAGAATCGGAGCCGAAACCCTAGATGGTGGGTGACAGGAGGGGCCCATTTTACAAGCCAGGCAGGAACGGGATCAGGTGTTGGACGGAGCACAAATTCATGCCTCTCTCTCCTTCTTCATATGCTGAGTTTGGTGGCATTTCATAAAACTCTCTGTCCTTCCATCGCCAAGCTGACTGGTCGCCTGGTCTGCTGACACCATCTGTCTAAAGAATCCACAGCCGCCACCCTGAGCCTTGGTTCAGTTTTCAATAGAAACACATTCCATCTAGATAGAAGTCTTTTTTTTTTTTTAATTTCCTAAGTCTAAAGTTCTGAATCACGCTGGAATTTCCCTTTCTTTCAGTCTCTTTCTTGTCCTTGTTGAAACACATTCATGGCATGTAGTGTTTCAAGAGAGTTGAGTTCGGTGGACTTTATTCCCTCATAGAGATGGTTATATTGGAACATGAAGTAAATATAATACAGGATGCCTATAATGTTGGTAAAGAAGGAACTTACACGTAACTTAGTTTTTGAAAAGTACTCACTCATGATTCCATGTTTCTTTGAGATTAAGACAGGAAGCCTATTTTGCTTTAAGAAAAATGCTTTTGGTTTGGGAGGCGAGGTGAAGGGATTGCCTTTGATACAATAAATCAAAATATTAGCCAGGCGTAGCAGTGTCTGTAGTTCCAGCTACTTGGAAAGCTAAGGCGGAGGGATCGCCAGAGCCCAGCAGATCAACGCTGGGATTGGCCGTGAGTGTGCCACTGCACTCCAGCCTGGGAGACGGAGTGAGACTCCAACTCAAAAAAATACCAAACATTTTTTAAGAAACTAAATTAAGTGAACTGCATGTCTACCTCTCACATTGTTCAGAACAATTCAGAGGTCCCACACAGCATAGCTACTTGGTAACTGTGCACCTTATTTTATGTGAGAGAACCATCTCTTCACCAGCGGTGCCTCGTCTGTGCCCTCTGTGAAATGCAAAAATATGCCAGAACTCATTCAGCTGCCTCCACTGTACTTTGTGTGTCTGCTTGGTGACTGCACATAGATGTCCTGCCAGGCCGTTAGGAGCTCCGAGAAGAAGGCATGTGTTTGTGGGAGGCTACACGATAGGCAGCTTGGACGTCAGAGAGGAGAGAACGTGTCACAGGGAGTGTTTTGGGAAATACAGAGAATATGGGCTGCCCTGGTTGGACAAGGCTTTGGGGACACTGAGGGGGTACGAGTGGACAGCCATTGTGTCCCCGCAGCCATCTGTGTCCTTGCAGTCACCCATGTGCCTGCAGCCACCCGCGTCCTCACAGCCACCTGTGCCCAGACAGCCACCTGTGTCCCTGCAGCCACCCGTGTTCCAGTAGCCATGCTTGTCCCCACAGCCATCCAGACATCCGTGTCCCACCCACATCCTGACAGCCACTGTGTCCCAGCCATCTCCCCCCTCCCCCTGCTGTGTGGTCGGTTCACTTGTCTGCTTTGCAGACACCCCTTTTCTGTGCAAGAGCAGACACGAAGCTTGCCACCTCACAGTCTAATTGCAGTTCCCTGCCAGCTCCACGGAGGGAAATCCCAGGGAAGGATTCCAGTTGCATCAGCACTGGTCACGTGTGTGTGTGTGTGTGTGTATTTGTGTGTGTTCCAGGACTGGGATTGGTATTGGTGTCCCTCGCTGTGACCTAGGAGGGGAGCCTGCCACCTGCTGGTAGAGGAGGGTGCGCTGGCCGGGGACCTCTGTGTCTCCCACGGTTGCTACCCACGGTTGCTACCCACGGCAGTGACATGCAGCTGGAGAAAATGTCTGTTCCTCAACCGGGGGGAGGGAACGACTTCAGTGATCTTTTGAATCAACCCCCAAAAGAGCAAGTGGCGAGTGAAGCTAGGAGTGCCGCCCCGTCGATTCCTCTGCAGCGTGAGCTCCGGACCAGCCTGGTTAGTACAGCCCTGGCCAGAACCATGGGCATCTTTTTCTTGATTATAGCCTCGCTACCATGATTATCGCACTGAAGAACTCTCAACACGGACACTTCGTAGGCCGCTGTTCTTCACCAGCGCGAGGAGACGGTGGTCATCGGGGTCTTGGTGCAGCTCTGACCTGGCTTCCAACGCGCCCAGGTTGAAGGCACGGTCCGTGGATGTGTGGCTTTCGAGGTTGGCTTTTGATATTCCTTGGAAGATATTCAGGCCGAGGCTTTGTTGATGCCAGAAATAAAAGGAGTTTTAAAAATTGCACCATGGGTCAGGCTCCACCGTGGCTCAGCCTGTAATCCCGCGCTTTGGGAGGTCAAGGCAAGTAGATTGCCTGAGCCCGCGGGTTCGAGGCCCGCCCGGGCAACTTGGCGAGACCTCATCTCTACAATAAATCAAAAACTAGCCGGGCATGTTAGTGCGCGCCTGTGATTCTGGTTACTCGGAAGGCTGAGGCGGAAGGATCGCTGGAGCCCAGCAGGTCGAGGCTGCGGTGACCGGGAGCGGCCACTGCACTCCAGTCTGGGCGACCGAGTGAGACTCCGACTCAGAAAAAAAAAAAAAAAAAGCCTGCATCGCAGACTCTAGTCAGCTGTGAGAACTGAGTCTGTGCCCGCCGGCCATGCTCCTTGCTAGAATGTTTATGGGGCGTGTGTTTCACAGCCCTTGCCGTATTTCAAAAGGTGTGCAGTGTCAGTGCAGAGCCTGATCATGATTTGCACCCGTTTATCCTGTCCTCTGTGGGGCATTGGTTGCTAGGCTCTTCAGCTGGCTTCGTGTTAGGCGGGCTGGGGTTCTGTGAGGTCTCCTGGGTGCAGTGGCGGCTGGCCTGGCCTTACCTGCCCGCTGGGCACGGAGGAGGCACGCCCACGGCCTGCATCGCGGACTCCCTTGCTGTGCGGTTCCGGGTCTCCGTCATCTCTTGCGTCGTAGCCCGGTGGCCTTGCAAGCCCTGCTGCCCATCCCTCGGTTCAGAATCTGGGGCCGCATCCTCCACATTGTATAGCAGCTTCCTGGGTGATTCTGCTTTGCACCCCGTCTGGGCGCTGCTTTCTACTTTTTTTTTTTTGACTTGGAGTCTCACTCCATCACCCAGACTGGAGTGCAGTGGCCTGCTCCTGGCCACCGCAGCCTCGACCTGATGGACTCTGGTGATCCTTCCGCCTTAGCCTTCCGAGTAGCCGGAGGTGGAAGTTGGGCCTTGATGCCAGGCACTGCCCAATGCCTGCGTCACGTGGGGCTGCTGTGACCCAGAAGACTTTGTTCGGTGCGTCTGGCATTGGAGAAGGCCGGCAGAAGGCAGCCATGGCTGTGCGCGCGCAATGGTGGTCCACGCTGCGGGCTGAGTTTTTTCCAAAATGATTTAATCCGTAAAGTAGTTCTACAAAATTACCAGTGCCATAAAATCATTGCTGCTTGCATGTCAGTCATTCAAAAATAACTCGTCATATTCTAATTCAGTCTAATGAGAAGGACATGCGTGTTGAGGTAGTCTGCGTCCGTGGACTGCTTCTCCATCTATATTTACCTGTGTCTCTTCCTGCTCTGCTGGGGGAAGTAAAAGATGCTCTGAAAGAGTGGTCACTTAGAGGCCACTCCCTCCCCTTCTCCCCCGCTGCCAGAGACACTGCCTTTAAAAATCTGCGATGTTTCACCTGAGAAGAGGATCTGCCTCTCGGTTTTTGAGTGAAATAGGTCTCAATCGTAACTCAACGAGCATTCAGCAATATTTTATAGTAGCAATTTAACTCTGCCTGCAAGCTCCGAATGCTTCAGTTATTGTTTGCTTTCAATTTTATGTGCAATGGAAAATTCGGTTTGTATCCGTATGATTCTTATATAAAATAATCATTTTCACATGTTTGGCTTCTGGGCGCTTGAAAGGCAGACTTCAGGAAACATGAGGGCTTGAGTGTGCGCATGCCCCCTGCCGGCCACGTGGCAGTTGGCTGCCGTTCCGTGACACACGTGCCGTGGGGCAGCCGTGCAGGCCTTCCCCACGGCAGATCCAGGGCCCCGGAAGTGGGGCTCCCGGGGAGGACTTGCCTCTAGCATTGTCAGGTTCCCTGATCTAGAGCCAGGGCGGAGTGTGTTGTGCCCTGCCCTCCTCTCTGCCAGTTTCCAGCGCTCTGTGCCAGGTCACCCACAGTGTCGCCTGGTGTGACCGGGGCCCTTCCCAGGCAGGCTCGGGGCTGTGGACTGGCAGTGCGGAGCTCCCTCGTGAACGAGGGGAGCCTGGTTCTGAGGTCTGAACTGCTGGTGGTCGTGGCACATGCTTGGTGGCCACGCGGCTTGCGAACGATGCTGCTGGGAACACAGGAGGGTTTAAAGGCATTCGCACATCGTCCTCACGGCCGGCTGAGTGTAAGGCGATGAGCACGGTGTTGCTTGCCCACAGAGCAGTGCTTGATGCCGTGAGGTTGGAGGTCCACCTTGCACATGTCGGCACCACAAAACTCAGACGATTTTGGCTTATTGGAGTAGGGGAGACAAACTTCATCTGTAAACTTTCCAAAATTTCTTCGTCTGCAAATTTTCCAAAATAGGAATGTCATGGAGAATCGTTAAGACAAAATACGTAGGGCACCGGCACCTGGTTGTGCCTGTTATACAATCCATTTTTATGTGCTCTTACCAGTAGAATGTAACCTGGAATTTACTGGTGTATCACGTGCGTGGAACCTGCCTGTCAGACAAGAAAGATGTATTTCACCTTCCATAATGCAAACACTCAGACTTTTTTGTTGTCATTGTTATTGAATTGATTAGAAACAGTGCTTGGAAAAGAGAGAAAGAAGACTGATGCTTGACCAAATTTGATTCTTTAGTTTCTTCTTACGAACTTGTTGTTTTTTTTTTTTTTAAAGACTAGAGTTTATTTGTGCAGTTATTATAAAAAGCAACATGTCTCCATTCTGTCTCCTGTGATGTCCACCTGAGTGTCTGTTGGTATTCAAGGTCCTTAGGAAGTTGGCCTGTCAAAGTGGTTTGTCTTCAGAATTAAATACATGTCCTCTCCAGCGAGATAACAATTTGCTGAAGAGCTTTTGATATTTTTATAATAAAACTTTAAAAATAAACTGTTTAAGATGAAATGCTTTCTTCTACCCGTAGTTTCTTAAACTAAAATGAGAAAGTTCATTGGGTTGCCATTCTAATCCCAAACTTGCCAATTTGCAAGTTTGTGATACGTTCACCTGTGGAAGCAGAGCCAATCAACCTCAGAAGAATTGCAACTGTAACTACAGTCAGTTTCAGCAAATGGAAGTGTTCAGTTTTATCCTAATCCAAGACTAGCTATCCATCTTTTCTTATAGGTGATAGAAATCATTTTGCTGTATATCCTGTAGAAATATTTTTATTAGGTTTCGTTTTATCTTTTAGGTTGTTAGTGTCGATACAGGAATTCACTTTTTTTGCGGGGGTTAGAGTCTCACTTTGTTACTCACAGCCTTCCAAGTAGCTGGAATTATAGGCGTGCATTACCACTCCCAGCTTATTTTGTTATTTATTGTAGAGACAAGGTCTCACCTAGTTGCCCAGGCTGGTCTTGAGCCCCCAGGCTCAGGCAGTCCTCTCACCTGGGCTTCCCAAAGTGCTGGGATGACAGGCTGAGCCTCCGCGTCCAGCCCACTTTTTAAAGTTAAAATTATGGTCGGGTGTGGTGACTTTGGGAAACTGAGGCGGGAAGACGAGCCTGGGAGTTTGAGACCAGCCTGGACAACGTGGTGAGACCCCATTGCTACAAAAATAATAGTCCGTAAAATTTAAAAATACTGAAACGCGTGACCAGTCCTGGAACTGTAGACATCTCGGTCGTGAATGGGCATCAGGATTGCTTTTCTGCTTTTGGTGAGATGCGCCGGAGCCGTCTGTCCAGATGGGGGCACGCCTCTCGAGAGCTGAGACCTGTCTCGCTGAGGGGAGACTTCAGGGCCTAGGTCATTCTCGCTTGGGGGCGCTGAGAGAGGCAATGGTTGGTGGGAGGCAGAAGCCCCCAGAGAAGGAGGGAGCTGGGCTTGGCCCGGAGTCATGGGAGCCGGGTTGGGTGAGTCGTGACGCAGTCGCCGAGCTTCGTGGATGGGGCGGGGCAGGGTCGGGGTGGGAAAGGGGGACACGGTCGTGGCAGAACAGCCTGGTCAGGCCGCTTCGAGAAGCCGGCGAGCTGCCCGTCCTGACGTCCCGGCACCCTCTGTCCCAGGGAGGTGTGATCTGGGCCGCCATCGGCAGTGGTGACAGTGGCGAGGATGAACGGGGAATGAGGAGAGCAGTCTGGAAGGCAGGGAACGGATCCTGGCGTTCGCCACATGCAGCCAGATGCTCCGCTGGGCCCTGCACGTGACCGGCGCCTCCGCCCTGGGGGTTGTGAGCTTTCCCCCCGCTTTATTCCATTTTACAGACCAGGAAGTTGAGAGGGAGAGTCGTGTCGTAACACGCAGCAGAACATGGAGCGAAAGCTGTGGGATTAAAAGCGTCCGGCCACAGTAATTAATGCAGGTTCTCCACTGACTGGAGGAGCTGCAGACAGACCGGAGCTGGTGCGGTGCAGCCTTTGTCCGGGGAGATTAACTGAGGCTTGGGAGTATTTAGAACGTGGAATCACTTATTTTCTAGTCATTTCTAAGGAGATGAAGCTCTGTGAGAAATGGTGGTGAAGAGGTGCCAGTGGTATTGAAGTTAAGGCAACATGTTTTAGTATCAGACCTCAGTAGTGAAGCAAGATGGATTCCTTATTTCCCGTGACCAGTGGAGTCCAAAGCAGTGACTTAACTGGATCTAAGCTGACAGAGATCAGGCCTTCTCAGACTTTAACATGCGTTGGGATCTCCGCTAGTGCTCGTGAAAAGCAGAATCGTATGCCTTTAGTGTTGCCATCAGGAGTGGGTGCCCGGCACCTGCACTGTCCACAAGCCCTGCCACTCGAGTTCACTGCGACGTACCAGCAGTTACAGGTCTGTGCATATGTTACAGTTGCATCGTGACTTTAGAGAATGCATGATCTCCTTTGCATTTTTTTTCACTTAACAGCAGGTGAGAACTGGGTTGTCTTCACACAGTGGACAACCGGTTGTGTGTTGCTATTTAAACACAATTAGTTGAAATAAAATGAGAGGAAAGTTCAGCCTTAACTGCTCGAAAGCCTCATGTGACTGGTGGCTGTTGTGTCAGACAGCACATAGAGAACCTTTTCATCATCACCGTAGAGTGTTCTCTTTGGCAACACTGGATTAGAGATTGAGCATAATGAGGCTTTACTCTTACGGGTTTTAATGGTATTAGGGATTTTTAAAAAGTTATTATTAAAAATTACTTTAGCCGGGCGCGGTGGCTCAGCCTGTAATCCTGTGCCTTTGGGAGGCTGAGGTGAGTGAATTGCCTGAGCCCGCGGGTTTGAGACCCGCCTGGGCAGGCGAGACCTCATCTCTACAATAAATCAAAAAATCAGCTGGGTGTGGTAGCGCGCGCCTGTAATTCCGGCTACTCGGAAGGCTGAGGCGGAAGGATCGCCGGAGCCCGGCAGGTCGAGGCTGCGGTGGCCGGGCGCGGCTGCTGTACTCCAGTCTGGGCGACAGAGTGAGACTCCAACTCAGAAAAAAAAAAATTACTTTAAAAAAAGAGTCGACACTTTCTTTATAGAAGCAGCTTTCATTTTTAAAATACCAGATTGTGTGCTTTACTCTTTTGTTCTTTTTTTGAAATAAGCAAACATGCCTAAAGAAGACAGATGACTTAGATGGCTGAGACTTGCACATGGAGTGGTAATCTCCACAAGACTCGTTTGATTTGCCTGGGGTTTTCCCACTAAAGAACTTCCCTGCAAGGACGTTTTTACTCTGCTCCAAGAAGTAGGGAGGGCCTCAGTATTCTATCACTGCATAAAACTAAAAGATGATCACAAAAATAGAACCAGACATCTTCCAGGCTTTGTCCTCACATTGCTACGTGACTTCAGACTGTGTATATTGTCAAGAAGGTTTCTATGTAGAATATGCATGGAATTCAGCATGAAATCTTAAACATCACTGTTTTTGGTAGCATTTTCCTGTACTTATTAAGCATAATTTATAAATTATCTAGTGGAATTGTCTTAGGACAGTTTTACAAAGTATATAGCATGTAATATAATTATCGATTTTAATTTGAAACATAGAATTCTTGCCGGGTGTGATAGTGCATGCATATAATCCTAGCACTTTGGGAGGCTGAGGTGAGAGGATTGCCTGAGCCCAGGGGTTTGAGACCAGCCTGCGTAATTCACGAGACCTTGTTTCTACAATTAAAAAAAAAATTATCTGGGCATGGTGTTGCATACCTGTGGTTCCAGCTACCTGGAAGTCTGAGGTGGAAGGATCGCTGGATTCCAGCAGGTCAAGGCTGTGGTGGCTGTGAACGTGCCACTGCACTCCAGCCTGGGCAACAGAGTGAGACTCTGACTCAAAAAAAAAAAAAAGAAACAGAATTTTTCAAGTAGTGAACCCCCGCATGAGAATGCGAGGAGAGGACTTCCTCTCAGCACTCTTGGCTGACGTCATCTGTCGAGCCTGAAGTTCGAGGTTGTATGACAAATCTTAGAGTTACATGTTTGATGTGTGAACACCCTGAAGCTGACAGCATGAGTTCCCTTCTCAAAGTGGAATGCAAGTTTACAATTAAAACAGCCCTAAGCTGGCTTTCTTTGTAGTTCTTAGACCCCAAGTCCCCAGCCGTTGGACCGAGTTGCATGAATTTTCCTTCCTGTTGCTTCTCAGACCTTTTCCTTTGTGTTCCCTCTGTTGTCTATAAGGATGGTGATTTACCAGGTCGTGAGTCTCTCACTGCCTTGCCTGGTGAATCGGATGCTTCTGGACTATGTTTGGATTGCGTTACTTCCCTTCTCCAAGTCTTTGAGTACCGTTTGTGTTGCCAGGTGGCTGGAGGCCAGAGCCCTTTTGGAGAGCATTCAGGTTCCTCCAGGGTGGCCAAGGCCTGCTGGGTTTCTTCCACCCATGCCCTTCCTCCCCTCTGTGCCCCATGGGAAGCATCCTCCCCACTCATCTCCGCTTGTCTTCAGATATGGGCAGAATCGTGCCCCCTGAAATGTTGTCGAACCTCCACCCAGTACCTGTAAGTGTGGCGTCCTGTGCACATGGGTCTTAGCCAATGATGGAGATCAGGTGAGGTCCTTGGGTTGGGCCCTGAATCAGTGTGACTGTGCCCTTATTAAAGGGGATCTTTGGACACGGGAGCTCCAACACGAGGTGGACGCCCCGCGAAGATAAAGACGGAGCCTGGGATGAGGGATGCGAGCCAGAGAATGGCCGGGAAACTACCAGAAGCCAGGGGAGCGGCCTGGGGTGAGCCCTCCCTCGCTGCCTGGGAAGGAGCCAGTTGGTGCCAGGAGTGGACTCCTTGCCTCCAGGACTATGAGGCTGCAACTTCCCATTGGATAAGCCACCTACGTCCCAGTGCTTTGCTGTGGCAGCCCTAGGTGTCTAGTACGCCCGCTCTTTTGTTCTTGATTTTTAAGTTTGTTTTGCGCGAATGACACTCTTAAGGAATCTGGTGGATGGATCTTCTCTCCAGGAAAATGCAAGTGTGTTTATCAATACAAAGCTCCTCCGATCAGCCCGGCCATTCCCAGCCCTCCGTGCCATCCAGGGTGTGGGCTCTCTGAGGAGCCCGCCCGCTCCACACATCTCTTGGTTCTGCGCATTTGGGGACTACTGTCTGTGCTTTGCTTGCAGACCTTTGTCACGTGCCTCCTAGGTGCGGCACTGGGGCACACAAGCCTTCTCAGATTCCAAACTCCCGGATTGTAGGGTTGAAGGAAAGGGCTGGCTCTTCATGTCCACCCGCCCCCGTCCACGTGGGGAGGTGACTGACTTAACTCGGGCCCAAGAAGATTCCACGTCACGTGCCCAACACGTGCACACGCAGCCCCTCCTGCCCGCCATGGCTCTTCTGCCCTCTTAAGGCTAGTGTTGGCTAAAGAACTTTTCAACAGACGGTACCTTGAACTTCCTGGCGGGTTGAGGAGCATGATCATAGGCCTGGCTTCACTCCACCTGTGCTGGGCCCCACGTCCCGGGAGCGGTCGGTGTGCGAAGAAGGTTGGGAATGGGAGGACGCTGGCCTGAGTTCATGGCTTTGAGCCCGACTCTCAACTTCCTACATAGCGTTCAGGTGTTCACCCCAGAGCTTTTCTTTATTCATCTAAAAAGTCAAGAGGATTGGTATGCTTCTTGAGAAGGTCAGGCCTCTCCTGAGACTCTCATTTTTCTGTGTCCATTCGTAACCAGGGGAATGTGCGCCCACCTTCAAGAACCTGGCCGCTCGGGAGCACCTCTGGCACGGGCTGAGAAGCCCTCCGAGAACACCTCCGTCTTGGCTTTTTTTCCAAGAGCTTCACTCCTGACCTCATATTTGGGGATTCTAAAGGATGGCCCCTAGTTCTAGTGAGAGAGGATTATTTGTTGTCAACTTTGATCAAGTATTTTCACTTTAGTGATTAGTTTTCCTTTGTTTGGAAAATGCGAGGGCTGACACATTTATCTGTTCTTATTCCAGCTTCAACATGCTGTATTAACCTCATGTTATGGATGAAGAAACTGACGTAGGAACTTAGGGTCGAAAGGGAAAAATCATGGGCCCAGAAGAAAGGCCCGGTGGGTGTGGGAAACCCTCCTTTCAGCTGCCACGCAGACGCGAAGGAGCTTTTGTGACTTTTCTTGCATTTGCGTTGATCTTGAGGGTTCAAAGAAATCTGGGGTCTGTGCAACATGTTCTTACGCAAGGCTCATTCTTACACCATCCTGGGTAAATGCCCTGTATTTACTGCTGGGGTCTGAATCTCCATTCCCCTACTTAGTACCTGTGAAGTCATTTCTGTCACTCAGTTTCCTTACCTAGAAATGACGGGTGCATGCCAGTTTCAAGTTATGGGCATGGCGCCTGGGAATGTTGTGAGGATTCTGAGAATCCGTACAGCTTGTGAAACTGGGGCCTGAGTGCATTTCAACTGTTGTTCTCACTTGACGTCGGGATAAGTGAGATTGGGATGAACATCTCACTGCGTGCTTTTGAGACTTCTGGAGAAAGCGTGTTTGTCTTTCCTACTCTTACACGCCAAAGGCTTCTCACTGTGTGGAGCTCAGTGAAGTGGGCATAGGCTCTGTAGGGCCTGCGAGGTGTGCTGTCCTCGGCCCTCTCTGGCGCATCTCTCGTACTGGAAGAATGTTGGTTCCTCCCTCCCTGTCTTCATACTATTTGTGTTATTTGGATTTTTCACACGTATCCGTTCTTATTTCATCTTGAATTGCTCCATCATGCAAACAACAGCAGGCCCTGGGGCTCTGGAGGGCTCCTCTGCTCTTCTGGGTGTCTGGTGGCAGAGGTGTGGCCGTCCCCAAGCTCCAGTGCCACAGAGGTGCTCTGCAAGGAGTGACGATTTGGGGAGAATTGCTGGAGATTGCAGTTACAGCAGTGCCTGGCACGTGGTGGCTCAAGACTGGGCTGGAGGGACGGGAACCCTGGCGCTGGCCTGAGGTTTGCTCTGACTCCATGTGTGTGCCCGTACGGAGCTCAGTGCAGTGGCCAGGTTGACGCCATACAGACGTGGGGCACCTGGAGAAACAGAGGAACAGGCCACATTCGGGAGGGGAGAAGCTGGTGAAAACACCTCATTCGCGAATGGTTCTGAATCGCCGTTCTTTCATGTTTTTCCTTCCATAGCGTCAATCATGTAAACCTAAAAGAATTGTTTTACATTTGTGTATATAATACTAATCGCTCTTATATATTTGCAGTTTTTTCTTTTTAAAAGCACTATATTTCTAACTAGACCAGTTTTAAAGAATTTTTTAAATTGAAATTTGAAGTTTTAAAGGGAAGAGTCTTGCTGTGTTTCCCAGGTTGGAGTGCAGTGGCTGTTCACAGGCAGGCTAATAGCAGGGTCACAGCTCACTGCAGCACTGAACTCCTGGGATCAAGCTATCCTCCTACCTCAGAGTGGCTGGGACTACAGGTACATCCTGCCATACCCAGATAGTTGAAGGCAATTTTGTTTTTGTAGAGACAGGTTCTCACTGTGTTGCCCAGGCTGAACCGAACCTCCTGTCTTCAAGCAGTCCTCGCAACCCAGCTTCCTGAGTAGCAGGGACTACAGGTGCATGCCACCATGTCCAGCTAATTTTTTTTTATTTTTTGGGTAGAGATGGGGGTCTTGCTATTTTGCTCAGGCTGGTCTCAAACTCCTGGGCTCGAGCAACTACACATTGGTTTTGGAATGGCGAATTCTTTACTGACCCTTTAGAGACCAATTACCCATTTAAACATTTACTACAGTACCGTGATATTCCAGTGTACTGGTTGAGAGTTTGCTGTTACTCAACATGCAGGTTTTGGGTTGACATTGGGAATGCGTGTGGCTTCCTGTCTACCACGTGAACGCTACTCCTCTGTGTCTGGATGGAGTGCACCTGGGATCGGCAGGAGCTTAAACCAAGATGCAGTGAGAGCATAGGGGGATGCAGAGAGGGGCAGATCCCTGCCCGCGGCACACGAAGGCCTGCGGAAACGCCTCCTCCCCCACCACAGAGGCTGACGCAGCTTTTAACATGGGTGAAGCTGACTGCATTCCTGCAGGGATTTTTCAGTAATCCTTTAAAGGCTACTGTGAGAATTTTGTTTTCTAAAAGTGTGATTGCTTTTAGACGGTTATCCTTAACATTGCAATCCCATTGTCTATCCATAGTCACTAGTAACTCACCTAGAATCAAGGGTTACTTAAATATGACACAGATATAGCTGCCGAATTCAGAAACTGAAAGCTTTGTTTTTGGTATTTTAATTGATTCTTGGTTTTTGACTCTCAGCAGATTGTATCTACAGTATACATCTTCTATAAAAATCCGACGTAGGCCGGGTGTGGTGGCTCAAGCCTATAATCCCAGCACTTTGGGAGGCTGAGGTGAGGAAATTGCCTCGGGTTTGAAAACAGCCTGGGCAACTTGGCAAGACCTCATCTCCACAATAAATAAAAATAGTAGCCGAGTGTGGTAGTGCACGCCTGTAGTTCTGGCTACTTGGAAGAGGTGGAAGGATCGCCTGAGTCCAGTGGGTCGACGCTTGGGTGGCCGAGTGTGTCACTGCACCTCCAGCCTGGACGATGGAGTGAGACTCCCAACTCAAGCAGTGATGATTTATAATCCACTATCAGTGCTTTATATCTTTCTATATAAATGTTTGTGTGTGTGTCTAAATATGTGTGTGTGTAAATGAATACACATACACACACACAGAAAAAAGTTGAGATCATACACGGGATTGATAATTTAAAATATTTATGTTAGATAAAAGTAAGCACCAATGCAGATGTCAATTGACTGAATGAAACGTTATTTTCAAAGGAATCATGACTTTGTATTTTAAAGAATTTTGGATGTAACTCCTTAGAGAAATAATTGATAAATATTACTTTATGATTTTTTAAAACCTTCCTATGGCTGAGTGTATGATATTCATACTTGTTTTTTACATACTTTAAATTTATGACTTAAAAACATGTTTTTTAAACACAAAAGTAAGGTTAACTTCAGAATAAAGATTCTCTCCTCAGTAGTTTCAATTGAGAACAGAGGAGTTCTGTTAAGCAGGGTTTGTTTTATATAGTTATGAGAGTGTTTTTAAGTTGCCACTTCAATGGAGAGTCTGCTGATGTTTTCTATATTGAGATTATCGTTGGCTCAAATTTGTAACCATCTGATATTTCCATAGAATAAAGAAAAAATGAAGTACAGGTTCACAGTGATTGCAGTTCCATATAATTTGTTCTAATGTGTAGAAAATCCAAGATTATGATTAACTGTATTTCTATAGCAGTGAAAAAAATCATAGGACCACCCAAATACCGTTTTTCACAATTTAAAATACTGTCCAAATTCAGGCCAGCCACGGTGGCTTTCACCTTTAATCCCAGCATTTTGGGAGGCTGAGGTGGGAGGATCACTTTAGCCTAGGAGTTTGAGACCAGCCTAGGCAACATAGGGAGACCTTATCTCTACAAAAAACAAGCAAACAAACAAAAAAACAGCCAGTTGAGGTGGTGTGGTTGTATTCCCAGCTACTCGGCTGAATTTGAGGCTGAAGGCTCACCTGAGCCCAGGATGTCGAGCCTGGGTGAGCCGAGACGGAACCTCTGCACTCCAGCCTGGGCAGCAGACTGAGACCCCAACTCAAAAAATACATTCAGAAGCAAAATTTCCCAAACTCCTTTGCCAAGGAAAATGTCCAGTTGGTCCTTACAGCTGAAATGAGCTATTGTATTCCATTAACTATATTCCATTAATTATGTTCTAGTTTATATTGTATTGTGTTCCATTTTCAGACCTAAATACTTTGTTCTATTATAATGGGCAATAAGATACTATAGTTGCAAACACACTTCATCTGTACTCTGGCTACCTATAGTATTTTTATATTTGCAATGAGAAGGGAATGAGAAACAACACGCTTTCTCACGTGGTAATTTTTTTTTTTGAATTGGAGCCTCACTTTGTCGCCCAGGCTGGAGTGCAGTCCACAGTCACCCCAGCGTTGACCTACTGGGTTCTGGCAATCCTTCCGCCTCAGCCTTCCAAGTAGCTGGAACTACAGGCACATGCTACCACGCCCGGCTAATTTTTGATTTATTGTAGAGACGAGGTCTCACCAAGTTGCCCAGGCGGGTCTCGAACTGTGGGTTCAGGCAATCCACTCACCTCAATCTCCCAAAGTGCTGGGATTACATGGAATTACAGACTGAGCTACTAAGTCTGCCCCCCGACCCTTTTTGTTTTTTTTTTTTGAGTTGGAGTCTCACTGTTGCCCAGGCTGGAGTGCAGTGGCATACTCACAGCCACCGCAGCCTCAACTTGGTGGGCTCAGGTGATCCTTCAGCCTCAGCCTTTCAAGTAGCTGGAACTACAGGTATACACCCCCATGCCTGGTTAATTTTTTTATTTATTGTGGAGATGAGGTCTCACTGAGTTGCGCAGGCTGGTCTCAAACCCATGGACTCAGGCCTCCCAAAGTGCTGGGATTATAGGCATGAGCCACCACACCCAGCCTTATGCAGTAATATTTTAAAACCAGGTGTCTCCTTAGGTTTGGATGATACATTGAGTCAGTGGTTCTCTTTGGAGTGCTTTGCACATGGCACAGAGGTGCTCACTGTAACCAGGTTTAACCTCTTGCCTCTGCCATGTCTCTGAAGCAAGGGGCTGGCTGTACCCAGCGTCTCCTGTTGTTTCTTTTTCTTCTCTTTTGAAAGACGTTTTGTGGGAATTGTGCCAGAACCTGCCCCAAACTGCATCAGTTGACAATTATTTTGAGCTAAGTTTTCAAGTAAAACTAGGGACTCAGCCTAATTGGCAGTGTTTCTTCACAATCTAGGGAAGAGGGTTTCTCTGTAACTTTCTAAGAATCCTGCTGTCATTCCAGAGGAGGGCTGGGCAGAGGGTCGCACAGTCACAAATGTCAGAACGCCAACCTGGGGTTCCCTCCTCTGGGCCCGGGTGACGGTGTCTCATGCAGTAGGACTCCTTCCAGCTTGTACAGTCTAGGTGTCCTCTTACCCTCATTTTACAGACAAGGAAACCTTCCGGGGGTGGGGCAGGTGTCCAGGCCCAAGCCCCTAGCGTGAGCTGGAGCCTGGGGTGGCACCGACAGTCTGAGCCAGTCCCTGGCGTTCGTCGCACGCCTCCCACCCCCGTCCTGTTCTTCCTCTGATTCTGACTTCCACCATCTCCTCTTCCCTGGCTCATGCACTTCCGTATTCTTCTTGACATTCCTGTCTCTCTTGGACTGCAGGCTGTTAAGGCCAGGGGTTTTATTTCCCCTTTCTGTGTGCTTCCAGTGCTTTGCATATCCCTAATGTGACACAGGACAGGGCGCAGGTCTGAGCTGATGGACAGGGTGGACAGGGAGGGGCAGATTTTAAGATACGCAAATACTGTTGTTTGGCATTTTGCAGGAAGTACAGTTCTTCTGTTTGCATGTTAGTTGGAACTCTTGCTGAAGGGCAGACAGGAACAGTGAACTCCGCTACCCAGTGCCACGCCTCCAGTGGCCTCAGCTACAGCTCAGGGTGGGGACCCTGCCCCAGATGGCTGCCTCTGCGGCCCCCTGGTCCCAGGGCCGGTGGCAAAAGGGGCTCTTCCACCTAGGTGTCTATGCATTATTTATTTATTTATTTTGAGTCGGAGTCTCACTCTGCCGCCCAGCCTGGAGTGCAGTGGCCGCTCCCGGCCACCGCAGCCTCGACCTGCTGGGCTCCGGCGATCCTTCCACCTCAGCCCTCCAAGGGGCTGGAACTACAGGCGCGCTGCCACGCCCGGCTGATTTTTGATTTATTGTGGAGATGAGGTCTTGCCAAGTTGCCCAGGCGGGTCTCGAACCCGCGGGCTCAGGCAATCCACTCACCTCAGCCTCCCAAAGGTGTGGGATTACAGGCTGAGCCACCGAGTCTATGCGTTATTAACAGTGGGAGGAGGAGAGGCAACATTGTTTCTGAAATGTACCATGCGCTACACCGTCAGTCTCTTCCAATCTCTGGGCCGCAGCCATGTGACATCAGATTCTACAGGAACGTCACAGAAACACCAGGCACGCACTCCTGGATTTCATTTGGGTCTATGCTGGTAATCATTTTAGATGGTAAATTCCACCAGTGGTACTCGGGTAATTTGGGGATCATTCTAAACTTTGGCTAGAAAAAGGTCACCCCCCCCCATAATCTTTTTATAGACGGAGGCTTATAATCAAGGGAAAAGAGAATGAAACAAAGTAACTGAGAAAGCTCCATGATATCAATCCTGTAGTTATTTCATCATTTTGGACAAACGTGCTTGGTTTGTTTTTGGGTGTCTCATTTCGGGTAAACGTGCTTAGTGTTTTTGCGGCATGCAGCCTGCTTTTGTGCTGCTTATTCCCGGGGGAAGCGGGTGTGTTTGGGAAGAGAGCAGATCTCAGGAGAGGAGAGGTAGGTCTGCTCTGCACAGTGAGTAATTAACGGGTGCCGCCTTTTTATTTTTAACCATTGTCTCCTTGGAGGATGAAATTCTGACAGGAAAATTACAGGCTTGGTGCCCAGGCTGGGATTTATGTTAATAATTGGAGGCAGTGCTGCTCCTTAAGATGTAAATGGAGCTTAAGTAAAAATGTTAAGAGGCAAGCCTCTTTAAATAATATGCTTTTCTCTCCTTTTTTCCTTTACAAATATAGGTGTGCTGTCAAGGCGATTATATACGTCCCCATCCCCACCTGGACGGATGTCACCAAGTTGTCTATTAATATTCATTGTGCATCTGTCAGTCACTCACTGAATTTGTTCCTTTTGTGCTTTTAGCAATTTTAGAAGCATTTTTGTGCTGCAAGGTGGTTTACTGTGATACTTGATGCAGACGGATATCTTAATCAATCATTTTAGGTTTTCTAATTTTACACACCAAAGAATGGGAAAAGTAATTTGGATCAAAGCAAGACTGTTAATACAATAAATACTGTTTTTCTCTCAGTCTGTTAAGAAACAGGAAACATAAACAGAACCCTAAGACAAATATTCCTGCCATGCTAAAAAAAGAATGAATTCTTATATATGAAAAAAGCCTAACATCATGTACAGATGTGCGTTTCCTCAACAGAATGCTGACAGGCACTGCCTCCTGCATTGTAATTGCTGTGTTTCTGTGCTGGACGTGGCCTCCCACATGGCACTTGCCACATTTCTATGCTGGATGTGACCTCCTAGGTGGTGCTTGCCATGTTTCTGTGCTGGCCAGGCCTCCTGTGTGGCAGTTGCTATGTTTCTGTGATGGGTATGACTTCCTGCGTGGCACTTGCTGTCTTTCTATGCAGGACATGGCCTTCCATGTGGTACTTGCCATGTTTCTGTGATGGGCATGGCCTCCCGTGTGGTTTTGCTGTGTTTCTGTGCTAGGTGTGGCCTCCCATGCGGCACTGCTGCATTTTTGTGGACGTGAGGCTCAGGGAGAGTTTCTGTCCAGCCAGGAGTTTGCTTCCTGGTGATCAGTCTCACACAATGTGATACATTTCCTTGAAACACTTAGTGCTTATGTGTCTGTCTGTTTCCAGCTGTGGGTGTGTAAATATTTAGATATTTCAGTTGCTGGTGTTTATACTTCATCTTCTAGCCGGGCACTTGTTGGGGACCCTGCACCCCCACGCCATCCGACCCACAGTGAACTGTGCTGTTCCCAAGGCTTTGCCAGGGTCCCTGCAGGGGTGCTTGATGGGGTCATGTTAAAGCCTCTCTTTGTCTTAATCCCCTCTTTCCTGTGACCTTAAAGTTTCCTGGGCAGAGGGAGCTTGGAGCCTGGACGCTGGTTGTGCCAGTTGTGAGATGAGCCTTGTATTTTACTCCATGACACGCACACAGAGCAGCCTGACTAAGGACAATGGTTATCAGGCGTCCTGCAGGAACTCAGAGTGTTTGATGACCAGAGGAAGCCGTTTTAGGGAGAACGAGTCCAGAATATGATATATGGGCCATTGCCAGGCCATTGCAGCCATTGCCTTACTAGACTCTGGTGTGGCCACGTGCTCTTTGAGCTATGTCTGTCGCCATGTTTCCTGGCTTTGACCCCCTTCCCTGCCTTGGGGAGGTGAGTCTCCTCTTTCTTTCTCTTTCTCTCTTTAATTTATTTTCTAAATAAACTATATTCTCTAATCTAAAAAAAAAGAGTGCGATATGAGTATGTATGATACAGACATGCACACGTGTACGACATGACACACCCTTGTGACTGGACAGGGTGGACACCACCTGGTGGGAGGTGTGGCCACTTGCAGGCGTGGCTGGGGTCCTCATCAATGCTCGCCCCATTTGATCTCGGTGTCCACCCTTAAGTCCCCTTTGAGAAAGCGAGTCTGCGATGCCGACCCACGTTGGTGGCCGGTCTCTCGGTTCTGTTGGCAGGAGTTGGAACCAATAATGCTGGGTCTTCGTGGGGCAACCGGTGGCGCAGGACCCGCGTCTCCGAGGCAAGGCACGGTGATGGGAGGAGCCAGTGATTGGAGGAGCCAGTGATGGGAGGACGCGACTCAGCCGTGCAGGCCTGTGCTCAGAGGGGCTCAGGGGACGCCCTTTGCCCCCCTTGCTCAGTGCAGGCAGCCGCAAGATCACTCATTTCCAGGTGGATGGGCCACACGTGGGGAGAGACGGCAGGTATCCCGGGGGCCTCGTGCAGTTCTCATCGTCTGCTTTTAAAAAAGGTAGCCAGAGTGGACAGGACCCTGCTCCTCTGGTTACCGCCCTCCTCCCAGCAGGCCTATGGGGTGGCCAGAGAGGGCAGAGGCTTGGAGGCGCCCAGGACTGTGTCCCAGCACTGCCGCCTTGCAGCGAGCCACAGACGAGCCTCAGCTCCCCAGACGGAGGCGGATGTGCCCACACTTGCCTCCTGAGATGCTTGTACGAGGGAGACTGGGCAGCCCGTTGCAGCTGCTTCTCGGTCCCTTTTCTTCTGCTTAGACTTGAGAACAAAGGATACTCGGTTTTTTAGGAAGACGATGATGCTGCCATTTATGGCTTTTATCATCGAGGTTAACCAGTCACTCGTGACAAGGGTCCAGGTCAGACATCACGAGAAATGGGAGAGTTTCACACGGTGGGTGATATCCTAAGGTCGCCGCCTTCCGCAGCCACAGGCCTGGGTGTCCCTAACCCGGTTCATCCTCTTCAGAGTCCTCGGTGCTGGATGGCGTGTGTTTTCTCTCGAAATGTGTTTCTCAGAAG
The DNA here is from genome assembly GCF_000164805.1 of Carlito syrichta. NCBI lineage: Eukaryota > Metazoa > Chordata > Mammalia > Primates > Tarsiidae > Carlito > Carlito syrichta. Next base: position 49,926 of record NW_007246660.1, on the reverse strand, counting down.
CAAAGTTCAGTGGGCCACCCTGGGAAAGACAGGAATGAAAGAGAGTCAGTGGCATGAAGGTCTGGGAAGCAGTGTGTCTTGGGCCCTCTCCAGCGCACTGTCACACACACAGGTGAGTGTGAAGACACTGAGACCCGCAGCTCTTCGTGGGGCCAGGACCTAGTGGCCATCTGGGCAGAGAGGAGTCCACAAGGCGTTGTGGGACGTTTGGTCTGTCATCATTAGAAAAGAAAGCTTTCTTTTGAGTCGGAGTCTCACTCTCTCACCCAGGCTAGAGTGAAGTGGCACGCTCACGGCTTGACCTCTTGGGCTCAGTGGATCCTCCTGCCTCGGCCTCCTGAGTTGCTGGGACGACTGGTGTGTGTCCTGTCACTGGTTTCCCTGGCCAGTGCTCTTTGCTGCGGTTTTCATCACTAGCTCTGTTCTCCCCGGTGGCTCTGGCTGGGATTTCTTGTCTGAGGCCAGACTTGCATACGCCTTTTGCATAGGGAAGCAACTGTGAGCACAACCAGCCCTGCAGATGCCATGGAGGGTAGGAAGGACAGACAGATCGCACCAAGTTGGTTTACCTTACAGTGCTGGTCAGCCTTAACTGTAGGGAACTATGTAGCACTGTTCACGTTTATAAAAGCGACATTAGTTTTCTTGTAAAGATCAAGGAGAGCAGAAATTTGAAAGAACCGTGGCATAAACCAGGGTAAGAGTACTTCAAGCACAGGACTGTGGCAGGAAGAAGTGCTGGAACTAACAGGTGTCTGGGCCCTGAGCCTGGGCCGGAGAGGGCAGGGAAGGGATGGCACAGGGAATTGACACGCCGGCTCTGGGAGGTCTTGACAGGGGCTCTGTCTCAAGAGCAGTGCGTTTATTCTAAGAGCCACCAAAGTCCAGAGGGACCCGCATGTTTGATATCAGAGCCTTCAAGGCTGTGCTGAAGTGAAACTGCGTACGAGGCTTTCTTGCATCCTGGTGGAGAGGGCAGAAGTCAGTGGCCGTGGAGACAGGATGAGATTCACTGGGGACGCGTGGGGGAGGGGCTCTGGGGACAAGGACACGGGTGGGGGTGGCCGTGAGGGTGGGGGTGCTGCGGAGACAGGATCCTTCCCTGCCCTGCCCACGTGGGCCTGGAAGGAGGCTTGGGGCTCAGGTCAGCGAGGCCTTCCGCTGCAAAACTTGACACAGCAGCAGTGAGATGGGCACATGCAAGAGCACGGAACATCCTTTCTGCTCGTGAGTGACCGTCTCACCGGAAACACTTCAGTGGCACCACTTCGTGGGGGGCGCGTCGAGTCCAGAGCACAGCCCCTCAGCCCGCAGCCTTTCCGTGTGGTCGCACAGTTCGTGACTTAAACTCAGCATTTCATCTTCGCAGTCCATTAAGATATTTGCATGGTTATTACTCATAACGAAATCCGTGGTTTGATGAAATCTCCGGGGAGAGCACATGCATACGTGTAGGAGCATATCAAGCCTGGATAAAGCATGATTTCGCGTACCCTTGACCGTGGGTGGTCATCGGTGGGCGGCGCCTGCTGGTGAGAGTGTGGGTTGTTGTTGGTTGGAAGGAGATGGTGGGTGCCAGGCCCGTGTGTCCAGTGCTGGGAGGCCGCCGCCGTCCCCGACCCGCTCCTCCACCCAGCAGGCACCTGCACAGGACGGGAACAGTGGCGGGCTCCGGAGGGCCTTGGGGTTGGGGTCCAGGGCTGGACGGGACTTGCAGGCCGCGTCCAGGCAGGAGAGCCAAGTGTGGGGTCGAGGACTCGGGAGGGGAGGATGTCTGGGTAGACCCCGAGGCCTGGGGGGGCGGGAGGGGCGGGGGAGGGGGGTCAGCGTCACCGCGTTCAGGGTCAAGAACCAGGAGGGGAGGTGTCCGGCAGACCCGGGCCCAGGGAGCAGGAGGGCGGGGTCAGTGTCACCGCGTTCAGGGTCAAGAACCAGGAGGGGAGGTGTCCGGCAGACCCGGGCCCAGGGAGCAGGAGGGCGGGGCCGTGACCGTGCTCGGGCCCTGGACTCGGGAGGGAGGGGTCGCGAGGCGCCCGGCCTGGCTGGCGGGGCCCTCCTTCCGCCCGTGACGCTCCGTCTCCCCGCAGGCTCGCGTCTGCGCCAGGAGGACTTCCCGCCCCGCATCGTGGAGCACCCCTCCGACCTGATCGTCTCGAAGGGCGAGCCCGCCACGCTGAACTGCAAGGCCGAGGGCCGGCCGGCGCCCACCGTGGAGTGGTACAAGGGCGGCGAGCGCGTGGACACCGACAAGGACGACCCGCGCTCGCACCGCATGCTGCTGCCCAGCGGCTCGCTGTTCTTCCTGCGCATCGTGCACGGGCGCCGCAGCAAGCCGGACGAGGGCAGCTACGTGTGCGTGGCCAGGAACTACCTGGGCGAGG
>NW_007246660.1:0-47324 GCF_000164805.1 Carlito syrichta | reverse complement strand
CCACCGGCAGAGACGGGCCGCGCGCTGCCTTGGAGCAGGAGTTGCCCCCTCTTGCTTTCTGTTCTCCCCGAAGAGGTGGCCACACGTCCATTCCCCTGCAGGAGTCTGTCGCGTGCAGTCGGACAGAGCTGAGACTTGCACAGGGATTGAAGAGGGGAGTGAGACTTTCCGGGAATCGGTGCGTGTCCAACGAGCGGCCACAGGCGTGCAGGTCGTCGCAGCCCCGGGGAGGCTGAGGCAGGAGGAGCCCAGGAGCCCAGGGCGGGGTGTGCTCACCAGGTGTCCACACTACGTCTGGCATCCGTGTGGAGACCCCTTGGAGTGGGGACCCGCGGCGTGCCTGAGGAGGGTGGACCGGCCCAGGTCGCAAGCAGAGCCGGTGAAAACTTGTGCCGATCCGTAGTTGGATGGCACCTGTGAGCCGTCACTGCCCTCCAGCCTGGGCAGCAGGGTGAGACCCCGTTTCTTAAAGCCTTTTATTTATATGTGTGTTTGTGTATGTGTGGGTTTAAGAGTATGTATGTATGTGTGTATATAAAAAGTTACATATAAATATATAATAGATAGGGAACAATTTATAAAAAATAGAAAAATATTTTAATATAAAATTATTATATTTTATTGATATGATTACATTTATATATTCGGTTATATATTTGTACTATTTATGTGTTATATATTGCTATATATTATATATAGAAATAAGAATTTGTAAGTAAAATAATGTGGAATTTAGAAGTTTGCCTCCATTAGGAGGATCCTCTCTCTGCACTGGTAGTCTAAGGTGTGGTTTTAAATGTTTCAGTTCTTCGACGGCGTATCATCCTTCTGTTAAAGCTGCATCCAGGGATGGGCAGTTGCTTCATTCTTTATTATCGTGCTGCTGTGGTGCCCCTGGGAGGAGAACCGGGGTGGGGGGCTGGGGGGTGGGATGTGGGTCGGCCTCCCGCGGGTGATGTTCAGGCTGTCTACACGGGCACCACATGCAACTCACTAGAAATTCCCTTGAGAAGGATTTATTGACCGATGACTAAATTGTTCCATGTAGAGACCAGATGCAAGCTGCATTTGAATAAGAATTACACTTCTCTTATTTTCTGTTCATCCTGAAGACATAGCCAAAAAGTTGATTCCCTTGAAAGAATCCTGCTATGTATATATAACACAACAGAAACTGAGACTTGTACAGGGATTGGGGAAGGAAATTAAGTCGAGATCAGATTCACTATGAAGGGAATAGCATTTTCTATACAATTATATATATAACTATCTGTATTTACGTATGGTGCTCTTCTGGGATGATTGGTATTTTAACGTAACTTGTGCCCCAGATTTTGATTGTGCAATTAGTTTTCATCTCCAACATGGTCCCCAACATTCAACTAGAACTTGAATATATAGAACCGCAAATAATTGTAGCATTTTGATAAAGTTTTGATAAATTCATCTCTCAAAGCTATGACATAAGCGTCTTTGTAACTTTTGACACATTGATATTTAAAAATAATTATTTCCAGCAGAGATTAAGTTAACATTTGAAAGCAAATTTAGAGAAGTAAAAAATATGATCTAGGTGACCTGAGCCAGCTCCTGTTTCTGGAAGGTGAGAGGGAGAAACAGGGAGGGCTTGTTCTCGGGAATTGTAACTCCTTAAATGTGAAGTGTGTGCCAACTTTGATATTTTGAAATATCTGCTATTTGCATTTTTTTCATCGTCAGAATTAGAAAAGAAAGCTATGGACTTGAATAGAAGGCCTAATGCTTGCCTTCTAGAACTTCCTTTTCAAAACGCCTTAGTTTTACCCCAGAAGATCAAGATATCCTTAATGCACTGGGATTTAGAGAGCTGTCTTTTCTAATCTGGCTCTTGTGTAGATATTTTCAAGATACTATTAGTTTCCAGTGAAGTTCTCTTTCTTAGCTAGACATTCCATTACCTTGAGAGGCCGTGATGGGAAAAGCTTTCCAGTCTTAGTCAACAAAAATACGATCATGGAATTGAAGCCAGACATAAGATCATTATGTCACTTTTACCAGCAAAATATTCAAATCCAGAGCCCCTTAATGTATGATTCATGCATTTTAGCAGGCTGTTCATTATGTCTTCAAATGTTTTCAAGCTCCAGAGGAAAAAAGAATATTATAATTTACTGAATGCAATTTAATATACTCTTTAAAAATGCTTTAAGATGATATTCAATAACAATCCATGTACTTTTAAAGAAAGAAAGGCACAGACAGTATTTATCAGATATAGTTTGATATTTAATAAGGATAGTTTGGTAATAATAGATCCTTACTAGTGATAATAATAATTATTTGAAATCCTAAAAATAGTTTGGGGAGCGTTTGCTTGGCATAATTTTTATACCAGTTCATTTGCAGTGGTTAAAGACATGTTTCCACTTGGATAAATTGTATGTTTCAGACACATAAGTTTATAGGAAACATGAAGTACCCTGCAGTTAAAAAGGGCTTGATGCGTTTAACAAGTTTGGAAACTATTATTTGGTGACTCGCGCTTCAGTGAGTCCCAAGTGGATACGTAGTCATTGAATTCACTGTATCTCAGTTAGGCGGTGGTTTTAGGCGGCGGTTACTGCTCTGTCATGATTTTAAAGATGTTTTTGTCCTGAAATGAGTCCTTATATGTTACAGAGACAGGATCGAGGTGAGGGACTGTGGAGGACCATAAGTTCAATAAGGACGCTTCTTCCCTCACCAAGGCTCAGGCACAGGAAGACAAAGATTGCGTCTAGTTTCTCAGCAAAGCTGTCGCCCCAGTGATGGCTTTAACTGCAGTGTCTTGAGGCAACAGGGTTCACGGCACAGTTGTTGGTGGTGCTTTTAAAAACAAGTATCTGTGTTTTATTTGCCTTTAAACCAAGTTTCACAGCTGTAACAACAGCTGTATTTCTTGGTTCCTAACAATTGTCAATCTCTTGAGCATTGAAAAAAAATGATATAGACTACCATTTGAAACCTTTATTTCTGTACAGAAATGGTAATATTCTTGCCTGTTGTACCATCTTTATTTAAATTGAAATAATGCCCCAAAATGATGGTATTTGTCGATGGCTGTTAGGATCATTTATTTTTACTTTCATCCCATCCCCACAGTAACAATGGTAGATCTCAGTGCAGATGCCGGCTAACATCGTGGTACTGCTTCTTGTTATGTGGGAGAACCCTATTCCTTGTTCTTGAAATCTTGAAGAGTTTTGATGATGTTAAACTTATCTTACATAGTTAGAGTGTCATAAAGTTAGAACGCTACAATGGAAATAGTTGAAAAGTTGTCCGCTTGCAAACTTTTCGCTCATAGTTTTTTAAGTTTGTTTTTTGTAAAAAAATTAATTTTCATCTGTTATTTTTCTTTGCAAACCAAGAGTGGCACATCTTGATGAGGATATTAAATTATATAATTTAGAAGACATAGCTGTTTCTTTCTTTATTTTTTGAGTTGGAGTCTCACTCTGTCACCCAGACTGGAGTGCAGTGGCACGGTCCCGGCCACCACAGCCTCGACATGCTGGGCTCAGGCGATCTTCCTGCCTCAGCCTTCCAAGGAGCTGGAACTACAGGCGCGCGCTACGGCACCAGCTAATTTTTGATTTATTGTAGAGACAAGGTCTTGCCAAGTTTCCCGGGCGGGTCTCGAACCCGCAGGCTCAGGCAATCCACTCGCCTCGGCCTCCCGAAGTGCTGGGATTACGGGTTAAGCCATTGAGCCCGGCCTACATAGCTAGCTGTTTCTTATGAAGAATCACTATTTGTCTAATTCAGTTTCAAGCTCAGCTTTCTAAAAAGGCCTTGCAGATGGTATTTTCCTGCCTATTTTGGATTACCTCTGCTTGAAAGCCGATAAAAGACTTAGCAAATATGTTCTGGGTCTGTTCTTCCATACCCAGTGTCACTCATTATTACATGTAGGACTCCGTATGCTCCCTGGCACACGTTGATGGCTCAGTTCTATGACACAGCTTATATTTCATAAGCCATTTTGATCTTAGACAGTTGCATTGAATCTTAGAGAAAATTAACTTGACCTTTAACCCCCATGCTTTCCATCGAAGGACAGGGCTCTTGTCTGGTCACCTGCTAAACAGTATACAGTCGGCCCAGGGCGACTTGCTTCCCTTGTAAGAGAAATTTCCTGCAGACGAGGTGGCATTCTGTTGGCTGTCTCAGCAGCAAAGCCATGGAAGAACTCTTTCCTTAAGCAAAGACGAAGCCTTTTTAGATTTCATTGACTGGGGCGCTTTCTCATAGTTATTGCTTTGAAGTAAATGTTTGTATTTGGAAGGACTATTTTCCTGCTGCTTTTAGTACCTTACAATCTGTTGATATTACTAAATTGTGCTTCTCAAAAGTGATTCAGAATTGGAGCTTTCCTCATTTTGGTGGAGGGAGAATGCGAACTGACCATGTCTGCCAAGTCGCCTAGTGTTCTAGAAGCAAGAGAATACATGTCTAAACCCTAGTTGGTGGAAGAGGGAAGGATGCCCCTGGGGTGACATGGTTCCGTTGAGATGAGCAGGAAATAGAGTAGGCCATGAGATTATGAAGTATCGATTGATTGGTTGTGTGTGTGTCATCAGGAAGTTTCAGAGGCGGGAAGATGTGTTCACTATCACGCAGCAGCTCAGTGTTGGAGACGTGACCTCAGGCCCCCAGTTGTGAGCCTAGAGTCGGGTCCCCAAGGGTCCCTGAGTCCGTGGTATCAGCCCCATAGCTGAGCACTAGCTCCGCAGGGAAACTGGATGATCTTGGCGATGACAGAAATACTGTATATCCAGGCATCTGTGTGTGTACACCTACACGCGCAGTTGTGTATATTGTGCCCCATAGACAGTCTGTCTTTGAAATTGAACTAGCTTAATAGGCATCTTTTAAAAGATTTCTTGTTTCCTCTGTTTTTATCTTTAAAGAAAGCTTGCCGTTTTCAAATGCTTTGACCGGATTTTAACTTTTATTTGACATGTTTAGTTTTCTTTTAGTATTCAAAGGAAGAGTGGTAAAGGGTGGTTTAGATGACTGATTGTCACATATCTTTTTGCTTTCTCATATACTTATACTCTAACGTGTACTGGCACTTGGTTCCAAAGTGATTTGTAATTACATGGAACAAAGCATGTGTTTCCTCCTGCCACAGGCCGCATGTCCTTAGGATTCCAAGTCCAAGTTGCCACTGCTGTTGTCTGCACTGCCTTGTCTCCCTTTACCTCCTCGGGGCGAGACTCTAGGGAATGGAGCTATCCTTTATACAAAGCCTCTTGTGTGAGCGGGGTCTGGGCACTTCCGACGTCAGAAATGGGGTCAGCTCTTACTCTTGTTTTGAATGTGAAGATGTGTTGGTTAGGATACTCAAATTGGAATAACATGCCTCCGAAGTTGGGTGTCCTTAGAGGCCTTTCTGGTGGAGTCGGGAGGGTGCTGAGTCTGCGAGTTCTGCCTTGAGTTGAGCTGCTGGTGCGGGAAGCCCCCTCTCCCAGACCACTGCTCCCAGCTCCTCGCCGAGGCTGCAGGACGAGTCACAGGAGCCATGCGCATCCCTGCTGCTTCTGGAACATATGGGCACACTCGTTTCTGTAACATTTGCATGCTTTTTTTTTGAGTTGTGTATTTGTCCACATAAGTGAAGAAGCAGTCCTGCTAAGTTCCACTGTGGACTCATTGTGTTTAGATTTGAGTGCTGACTGTCAATCTGAAGGCATTCTTTTGTCGAACAGAAAATCAGGAAAAAACAAAGAAATCTCGACCGTGTAAGTAAGCAGTAGGTTCCTCAGACCATGCACCATGTGCAAATACCAGGTTTAAATCCTGCCCTGTTTTGGGTATAGACGCAGCCTCCCTCCCGGGTATTCGGTGTTGGGAACTAAGAACTGCGTTCTTTGGATGCTGCATCAAGAGACAGGCACTTGCTTGTTTCCTTTTTTTTAAAGCACAAGCTCTCTTTTATATTGTTGGTTTCGCTGTCCCAAGAGTAGTCGATATGAAATAGCAAAGTGGAAACCTGTATTCCCTCATCCGTGTGAGAGATGCCAGTGGCCGTGAGCACACAGGAAAGGCGTGAGCTTCATGGGATTCTCAGCAGAGTAGGGTGGCACTGGCTGACTGTTTGGACGTGAGCGTCAGCAGGGTGGCTGTGTCATCTGGCAATAAATAACTGTCGGGCTATCACCTACCTTAAAACTACATCTAGTCAAACATGATGTAGTTGGCTCAAATATATGTTCTGTTGACATCGTAGGCACACTTTTATTGTTTATTTTTCATCTCACTTACGTGTATATTAATTTAATCTTCAGTAGATTTATAGAAAGGTCTTGGAGTGAGAGCTTCATGCATTTTCTTTTCTTTACTCCCAATACAGTTTGGAGGAGATGATGAGTAAGCTTACAAGATCATTCTTACAAATCATTTCTAAAATTGCATTCTATATTCTGATTACATAAGTGTTTATTATACAGCACTTTAAAAATAATCACATGCATGGCTCAGCCTGTAATCCCAGCAATTTGGGAGGCCAAGGCAAGTGGATTGCCTGAGCCCGCAGGTTCGAGACCCACCTGGGAAACTTGACAAGACCTCATCTCTACAATAAATCAAAAATTAACTGAGCGTGGTAGCGTGCGTCTGTAGTTCCAGCTACTTGGGAGGCTGAGGCGGAAGGATTGCCAGAGCCCAGCAGGTTGAGGCTGCAGTGATATATATATATACACACGCGTCTGTAATCCCACTACCCAGAGGGAACTTATGTTAAAATTGTGGCATCTAACCTGGTAGTCTTTCTTTCTCCATGTTTGTGCACAGAATGAGCCTGTAAGTAAATATTTTACATGGAAAACTATTTGCTATTCAGTAAATATTCAGTCTTTTCTTAGATGCTAAAAAAAGCCATTGGCTCTCTTGGCCTCCACGGCCAGCCGTGTCATGGAGACAGGATGGACAGGCTGAGCTCTCTAGACTGGTGTTCCAGTGGGGGACCCTCTGACCCATTGTTCCAGACCCACTTCCTGGAGCTAAGTCAGTCCGGGGGTCTTGGGGTGATGGCAACATGTTTCAGACCCTGCCCTGTGTGCCCCTGCTGTCATTTTCTCAGAAAGCAGGAGATGTTCGTACATGTGGACAGGTATTACGATGGTCACTTCAACGCTGATTGAGGCTTAGATACACAGCCCTTTGAGACTCCCAGAAAGTCAGTTCAGCACCTGATCATTTACGAGACATCCTTGGCGGTGCCTCCTTGTAGCAACAGCACTGTCTTTAAAGACTAAAAACATGGAGAGGCTGCTTTTCTCTTGGGCGTCATCACCAGATCACGCCCCTTCAGGCCTCCTAAATCACCTGGGATGCCCATGCCGGAAGTCTTTCTCACATGGGTGGACCAGCCTGGGAACCTTTTGTGTGCATTTAAAACTCTTGTTTCAGTGACAAGTTCACTTACTGTGAACAAGTTCACTTACTTGAACCTTCTTAGCCTAATTAATTTTATAATTAATTCTGAAGAGCACAGCATATTTTAACTGAAGCTGCCGATTCTTATTGATTGAAACTTTTTTTATCCATGCTTGCCATACCATCGGCTTGTTGGGTTGGAATATAGCACGATTGTATGTCTCTGGTGAATGAAAGTTCTTCTGTTTCTTTGTTACACAATATGAAACAGAAGAATGTTGTTTCTGAAAAGTCAGAAATTGAATAAAAATATGGAGAATACCAAAATACAGTTTGTCCAAAAATAAAAAGTGCTTTTTCCTAAGCGAGTCCTCCCAGGCATTGTTTTTCACTCTAGCTGATCCGTGAGGAAGGAAACACTGATTCTGGCCTTCGTAAGGATGACAGGATGGTGGAATGGGGGCGGGGAGACAGAAGAAGCAACTGACCGCACGGACAGATGACTTCCTTCCCAGCTGTGACGCGGGCCCGAGACAGTGGGGTCAGAGCCGAGGGCTGAATTATACGATGAAGCGTGAAGGGAACAGCATGTCTCTAAGGCCAGGAGAAGACCCTGGCCTTGCGGAAGCGGAAGAGGGTCCGTGTGGCACGAGGGGCAGGGAGGTGGGCAGGGCTGGGTGGCGCAGCCCTCCGACCGTGCTGCGGGGGTGGGGGCATGGCCACGGTGACGAAAGCCGTGGCAGGTTTCTGGGCGGTGGCGGCTTGGTGTGATCGCACGCGAAAGCATCACCCAGCTTGGGCCTGAGCGCCAGCGTGTGGCGCCTGAGTTGCACAGGGACCGGAGGGGTCCATCCAGAGGCCCTGGCAAGTATTCCCAGCAAGGACTGCAGGCCGTTGGAGGTTGGTCGCAGTTGTGGAGAGGAAGGGAGGAGTCGCTCTGGGGTGAGGACCTGGCTTAATTCTGGGGGCGCGGTAGTAGAAACCGAGATTTCGTCAGAGATACAGTTGATGACAAGGTCAAGGTCAACTCTGTGACCTTGTGCTTGGAGTTGAATGTGATGAGGCTTGCAGCAGTCGAGAGACAGGTGAGAAACCGTCCCGACTGCTGCTTCCTTGCCAGGAAAGTGCTCCTCTTCCAAGCCCCCAGGCCTCTGCCTCCCCGCAGGCTCAGGATCCTTCCCTGCCACCAAGTCCATGGGTCTTTCCCTCTCTGGAACTAAGTCCACAGGCCCACCCCTCCCGTGGACTCAGGGTCCCTCCTGGAAATGTGCTCGGGCCAGTGAGGCCAGTGCATCTGCACGGTAGAGACCTGAGTGTCGGTCGCATCCTAAACCAAGTCAGATCCCCGTATCTTAGCAGTATTCCACAATGACGTGTGTGCACGTTCAAGTCTGAGAAGCCCCGGTGTGGGTCCTCCTTGCCACCAGCGTGCCCAGGGGTTGAGGAAATGTCAGCAGAGTTTCGGGAAGACCTGGAGTCTTCAGCAGGCGCTCCGAGACCTGTTCTTCCCCTGGAGCCTGGCGTGTGTCCTGTGGGCACGTGAGCACCACGCAGTGGATTTTGAAGAGAAGCCGACCGAACGTGGTTTCAGAGGCCCTGAGGAGTTTGAGGGAGTGTGGGTGGGACATGTCAGAGGCTGGGGGAAGATGGCCGAGCAGGGGCAGCTATGGAGAGGGAGACATGGAGAAAAGGCGGGTGGACATGGAGGAAAGCGTCTGGAGTCCCCCAGGAGGACAGGCAGGAGACTGGGAGCAGGGCAGGACATGGGTTGGGGGGGAAAAGCAGAGGGAGGGAGGGAGGGAGGGAGCCGGGAAGAGTGGGAAGCCCGTTGTTCCCCGAGTGGCGAAGGGAGCGAAAGGTGTCCTGGATCGCGGCCTCAGGAGCAGGGTGGGTAGATGGCAACGAGGACTCTGGTGAAAAGTGGGCACGCGCCTTTCCTGGTGTCCGTGCCGCTGGCTGTTGCAGAAAGGAACGGTTGGAAATCGCGTGGTTGTTTTCAAGTATGTTTGTGAAAGCCGTGTTTACTCAGTGCGGTCCAGAAGTGGCCACGCACTGGTTTCCTCGATTGACTCTGCGTTGGCTAGGAGGAAAGCTGCAGAAGTTGTGGGTTTTATCCCTAAGCCTGGAAGCACGCTGGGAAGGCTGCTCGGAAGTCACTTCAGTCTGCTCTCTGGCTTTCGGTCTAAATCGATAGAAGGTCATTTCTTTGTAGTAAGAGAAGTTCAGAGCAAAAGATGATCCAGGCTCCATCACCCGCAGAACTCATGCGCATCAGCATGTGTTCACCCAGAGTTATCACCTTAATTTCCCTCAGTCTTTTACTGCGGCCTCATTGTTTCATTTACATGCTAAGTGGTCACGGAGAGGCGATTTTTTACTTGGCAGCCTGCGTGTGTGAAGGCGGTTATTAAGTAGAACCTAATTTTTAATAAAGCATGTCTGATGTTTAAGTTTTCGAGTACAATAAAACCGTTTCTAGTCTTGGTCTCTTAGCTCCTCAAGTGGCAGTTGTAGCTTTAGTCACGTTTTAAGCCGTGTCGTATTTAACTGAAGGTTCAAATTGGAGTCTTAATAGCGCGTACGGCATTTTAAACTTGTCAAGAGAAATAAAGCTTTATGATCAAGTTATTTAGTAGGCCTACACGCGGACATTTCAAATCTTATCCACTAAACGACGGGGCAGTTTTAGAGTAAAAGCTAGAGAGACAAAGTGGGGAGAGACTGGGTCTTTCTTGGCCTAGAGTGAAGATGTTCGTGTTTCTTAAGGCTGTGTTGTAGGCTCTCTGTGCGTTCCTGCTGTGTGACCTGTCCTGGATGGGCACATCCTCCTCCTGGATCCCCCGCCAGCCCTGCCCGGCCGCCGTGGGGCGGTTCTGGTGGCTCCGGGAGCACTCGTGTCCAGACAAGCCTGCTGCCTCCATTGTCTCCTGGCTGTGGAGAGGGTCCCATCATGCCCCCAGCCCTGAGTCTCCTCCTGGCTCTCTGCAGTGCCGGGCATCAGGTCTTGAAGTCTCTCCTGCATAGCTCTAGAATTCTTCCATTCACCCCATGAATTCTCGTCTTGGTAACTGTAACCCTCCTTCACAGGTTGCTCTCTGGGAACCTCTCAGTCGCTTCTGTGAGTCTTACTACTTCAAAATGACTCCTGAGGGTCTGTGTGGCTCTGGCTTTGTGGCCCCCTTTTGATCTGGAAAAGCTGCTGATGGCTCCAGAGCTCACCCACCCTCACTTGCCCCAGGCCCTGCCTGTCTCTGGAGCGCCCAGGGCCAGAGTCAGGGCCAGCCAGACCCCTCCTGCTCGCCCTCCCTTCCTTGCCCTGCACAGCTGCTGTCTCGTGGGGACATCTGTGCTGTTGTGTTTTCTTCCTGAATTCTCACCGGTGCGTACCTTGTCGTGCCTCGCAAGCTGCAAAGGATGTCTCCGTCCTGCGTCTCTGCCTGGAAGAGGTTCCGTACAGGGACCCCTTCAGCCAGCAACAGCGACCAGAGCGTTTTCCTCTATGTTCGAAGGGGCCAAGGTGCACTCTGCAGTTTGTTTCCCGGTTGGGAAGCGGAATCGCACACAAGGTATCCGCATTTTTGTTCCTGTTCTGCTCCATGCCTCATTTACCCCCTATTTTGAGACAAATGACTTTTTTTAGAATACACTCTTGCTGGAAGACAAGTCTGTGACTGCGCAGTGTTAACACACACTCTCGTTGTTTGCTTGGATCATAAAATATACCTCTAGTAGCGTGCAATTTTGTTTTAGGGTTTATACTAGGGGGCAGATATATGGGTGTTTAAAAATACATATTTATTGATGAGCATCAGTAAAAATAAGCGTCATTTTCCCCATGCTACCTGACTCTAACAGAAAAGCTGTTCATTAACATTTATAGCCGAAAGTGTAGTGTGAAAGTTTGTCTCAGTGCTTGTTCTAATAATCTAACATATAGTGCCTGGACATTCGTGAAAGGCATGACAACAAAGAGCTTTGGAAAAAAATAGAATTTAAATTTTTCTTTTAATATTCAGTTTTAAAATGGATAGGTTAAAGAACAACTGTTGCCTTATTTTTTTAAATAATCACACAATATCAACATCAGTATTTAAAAACATATATTTTCATGTAAATATGACATGATTTAAATAGGTGAAGTATTTAAAATTTTAGATCTCTGATAGTTTTTGGAACTCTATTTCTGCTTCTGCTTAAAGTGACACAACACCCAGAAGCCAGAAGGTCGTCGTTTTGGCGATGGTACTGTCTCCCTTTGGCTGGCGGGCTGTGTGATGAGGACCATGTTCTAAGCTACAACACTTAGTGCCACTCAGGGGAGGCGGTAGAGAGAGTTGATTTGACCGAAGTGGTTTCCGTTTTAAAGGGATGCTATCGAACCAAGAAAGGACACACACGTGCACACAACTGGGGAAATGTTTCTACATATCTGTTACAGATTCAGTTACAGCTCTCTTATTTTTCAGTGTGTTAAGAATGTCAGATCCAAATATTCTTTAGTTTTTTAAGAACAGGGTTGAAGCTTATGATTTATTCATGAAATTTTGGAGGGAGAAAACATGAACAAAGGAGTCCCTCTTCTTCTGACCTTGGCCTGAAATGCTACAATTTGATAATTAGCTCAATGCTGTTATAGATTATTTTTTCTTATAAATAATTTACATTTCAGTTTGCTTTCTTCCTTTGAAATGGCAGTGCATGAAATTGATTAGATATAATTGTACCTTTGATTAATATTTAATTTGAAATTATTCTACAGCTTCTAGTTTAAATGAATGATGTTGCAGTTTAGAATGGTGAGTGTGTGCAAGAAAATGTGAATGTGTGTCTTTCTGACCACTTTTGTGATTTGGAAGCACCCTTTCACAGCTGTGTGCGGTGGTTTATCCAGCATGTATGTAAGTATATATTTATTTATGAGTGTGTGTGTGTCTTTATGAATTGCGCATAATGTCCTTTTCATTTTTTGCTCACTGGACAGATTGAACTGGTTTCAACGTCCCTTGTTGTTTCCCCAGAGGATCTTGGGTCGTATCCCTGCAATGTCACCTGCAGCATTTGCAACCATTGTCACTGGAGGGACTGACCCGTCTGAAGATACAGGTCGTTCCTCCACACGAGCTCATCCGCTTGGCCAGGTCCCTGCTTGAGGACTGTGTGTGTCGCCTCGCTCACTGCCTTGGGGGCTCTTGGGTAGTCGGTACAGGATGACGGCCGTGGCTCCCTGGGGCTCATGCTGAGGACCCTAGCAGAGGTGGCTCGCCATTGTGGCTGGCTGGGGGTGACCTCCTCTGCAGCGAGGGCGTGTCTTCTCCCTTCCTTCACGGGCATTTTGATGCTACCTAGAGGCAGATCTGCTTGGAGGGGCATCCCACACACCTCCACATCTGGGGGGGGCATCCCGTACACCTCCCCGTCTAGGGGGCATCTGCGTACCTCTCCGTCTGGGGGCATCCCACACCCCTCCCAGAGCACGGTCTCCTGTTCAGCCTACCTCTCTGGGATCTGTCCAGTGGCCATCTATGAGTCTTTGGGCAACTACCCAAAAGGAGGGATGTCCATCAGTCCCCTGCAACGTAGTAGTGAGTGACTCACAACAAACCAACCAACCAAGGCCTTGGTCCTATGAATAATATACATTTGTTCCTCCCTGGAATGACGGTTCCATGAGGACAAGGACCTTGTCATGCCTGGTTGACCACTGCTGACCTAGAACAGTGGCCGGCTCTGAAAAAGCCTCTACCGTGTTTGGAGAATGTGCTGTTTCTTACGGGGTAAGGACTGAGAATGTGCTATGTGCTTAAGTCTTGAAGCTGATTTTCTGGGGCTGAAAGATAAGGGCCTGAGAATGTCTCTGGGCCTCTGGGACTTCATTTTCTTGTCTATGCATAGATAATACTCTTTGTTACCTTCCATAATAATTGCACAATTGGATAACTATTGGGAAATAATTTGGAATGGTCAGAGATTGGCATTATGCAGATAAGAGACATTAAACTATTAAACAGTCAGTTATATCCTTAGAACTTCAGATCTTAGGGTTTTGTAAAATTGTACTGTCTTAGTACCTGCAAGACAAGTAGACAGTACTTTTATAGAACTGAACAGAGCGAGGATAGAGAGAGGGAGAGAGGACTTGACACTGCATTAGCTCTGACAGCTATGCCTGTGATCTGTTCTTTAAGATTATGCTTCTTCAGGAGAACTTGTGCATTTTTTGTGGATGTTTTTCAGTTAGGCACTTTGGTGTCTGTCCCGGGAGAACTGGTGAAAGACGGTAGACCGTGACCCTTGGGGCAGGCATGAAGCACACGCCTATGTGATTTTCCTGGACATCTCTGCTGCTGATGTGGGGTGGAGGTCCTTCTGGTGAGAGATTCGTGTTTTGGTCTTTGTGTTTTGAAGGGCAACTTCAGCCTTAAAGTTGAAAGATCTCACGGCAGTTATTCTGTTGCCTGGCCTTCTCTCCCTTCACTTCTCTGTGACCCTAGTTTATCTTTTATTTATCTGATTTCTAGATGTCCAGAGCCCTTTTCTGCTCCTTGATATGTGTTGTGTTTTCCTTGTGCATAATAGTTGTTTGAGGAATTTAACTGTACATGCCTGATTTTGTTCCGTTTAAAAGTGTGATTCTGTGCCAGTGGACTGTTATGTACTCTATATGCAAACATACTCATTTGTATTGTCACTTAAAAACTTTTTAAAAATGCTTGTTACCTTCCTAAAATAAGGTAGGCTTATTTTGAGAACAAAATCATATTATTTCAGAGGCATTCCATTTGGGATGTTTATTGTACTTCAGGGAATCTCCCATTACAAAATGACCTGTATTGCACTCAGTGTTTACAAAAACTGTGCATTTATCTGACATAAGGGGCTAATCAAACTGCTTAAGTACATTCCTGATGTTTGGAAGCTTTTTAAGCACCATAGAGAGAGTACTTATGCTATGGAAATCGTGTTTATATATGTGTGTAATAGCCGTTGAAATGCTGAACAGACCCAAAGGAAGAATGTTGAGTCTAACTGTTCAAGCTTACATAATTAATCTTTATCTATTTTATATTTGACTTAGTGGGATTGGTTCTTAGTAAAACCATATTATAGAATTCAGTCTAAGTTTTATAAAGTTGGGGAGGAGTTTGAGGCGAAGGGTTGTGTTAATTGTAGTAATAACCAGTACTTTCTGGAGTTTACTATGTGCCAGGCTCTGGTTTAGATCGGTTAATTTACTAAATCCTCACAGCAATTCAGTGAAATAGGTATTGCTAATCTCCTCACTTGCAAATTATGACATTGAGGCTCAGGTAGTTTAAATAAATTTGCCCATGCCCATAATCCCTGCTGTTTTGCCTCTAACACTGAGTATGTTTCCCGATTTGAGGAGGGCTATTTTATTTTATTTTTTTTTTGAGTTGGAGTCTCACTCCGTCACACAGATTGGAGTGCAGTGGCATGCTCATGGCCACCCCAGCGTCAACCTGCTGGGCTCAGGCGATCCTTCTGTCTCAGCCTTCCAAGTAGCCGGAACTACTGGTGTGTGCTACCATACCCGGCTAATTTTTTGATTTATTGTAGAGATGAAATCTCACCAAGTTGCCCAGGCTGTTCTCGAACCCGTGGGCTCAGACAATCCCCTCACCTCGGCCTCCCAAAGTGCTGGGATTGTAGGCTTGAGCCACCATGCCCGATGAGGAGTCTTAATCATGAATATGTGTGCAAGACAAATTCACTTTTACATGAATCAGTTACCTTCTCAAAAGATGATGCTAACACCTTACATATTTTATCTTCTTTGGAAATATAAGAGTGAATACGGCAGTCAGTACACCATAAAAAATGCAATTTTAAATTTACATTTTCCTATTTGTTTCCTAATCCACACTCAGTCATAGGCAAACCAGGTACGATGTTAGTGTCGTTTCACCTGTAATTCTGTCTTACATGTGCACTTTCATCCTGCCACAGTCAGCTGGCTCCAGACCTGCACGTTTTGCATTTAGGATGGAGCTGTGGCTTTGGTTTCTACGCATTATTGACAGATCAACTTATTGCAGGATTAGTATTTGCCAAGGTGGACATCCCCAGTCAAATTTGAGTTGGACTAAAAGGAGGAGGTAAACTGATAGCTGGTTGCTGTTTACTCTTTCTGCTTTTGTTGTCCTTTACAGATGTCATAATTTTAACCTAACTCTGTGATGTAAAGACAGATTGGCTTTGGGTAGGGAAACCGTGACCTAATATAGCCCCTTAAACGAACATGACCGGGAGATCATGTCTAGGGATCAGCCCTGGGATCTTCTGATGCGGAGTAGGGAATCTCCTAAAGCCTGGATATTGACCAGGCGACCCGCTAAGTGGCCGGCTGGGGGAAGGACGCTGCAGCAGGCGCATGTCAAGCAAGGCGCTCACACACGGCCTCCTTTTCTCGCACTGACAAGGCTGTTCTTGCCACCACCTGCTTCTCTTAGGCCATCTCCTTGGGTTCCTCCTGACTGACTCTTGTCCTTGTTGTCTTCTGTTGTGGGGGGGGCACCATTGTTTTCTTCAGCTTAAGAAACAAGAAGTTACTCATCTCTGGCCAGTGAGTTCCAATGAAAACATGTGCATGCCCCGTCCAGAGGACCCACTGGGTTCATTTCTCAGGATGCACTTGGACCTGTTGGAAGCCCAGCCAACTACGCTCTCCCGATGGGCTCATGTATCATCCACTGAGAAAGTCAAGCGCAAATTGGTGTGATCTGTGCCTGAGGGTGGTAGTCGTAATTCTCTTTGGTCTGACAGTTTTAGAGATAACATGTCCATTCATCATGGAGCTTCTCTTCAAGATGGGCAAGTGTCTGCCAGCACATATAAAACCATGTCCTTTTGCTGGAGAAGAACCACAAAAAAGATCCATACGTTGGTGAGGGTTAGGGCAATCGCCAGGTCGCTTTATTTTTTCACGTCAGGCTGCTTTGTGGTGGCAGGCTGTCAGCACCTGTGGCAAGTATGTAGGATGTACTTCATGGGCACTTCTGTGGCACCTCAGGAGGCAGCTGAGAAGGTGGAGGAAAAGTTCAGGGTGACTTCCCAGACTTGGACAAGTTCAAGAAAGTCAGCCAGGATCTAATTGAACCAGTTCTGTCTTCGGCTGTCTTCTGGCAGACTACCTGGTGATTGGTGGTTTATGCCCAAAGAGTATAAAACCCTGGACAAACACGGAGTTAGGAAAGACTGCCCCAAATTAACATGAAAGAAAACTCAACATTTCCCAAGTACCACGATGGATAGAGCTCATTTTAGTTGTCTAAGTCGAACAAAAGTTACTAAGTTGAACAAAAGTGTTAGAACCTTCTCTGGTTTGATGACTTTTCCTGGCACTGGATCTCACTGCGTGGAGAAGTGACATGGGTCTTCCATACTTTCTCTCTCTCTCAGCAAAAGGAGGTTTCCACCATGACTTCTTTTGCATTGATAGGCGTGAATGTCATCCACTCAGTTTAACCTTATGTATCAGAAGCAATGCCTTAGAATTATTTTTATAATTTTCCATAAGTGGTTTACCATATATTTGTATTCTTTTAATAGTGGATGAAAAAATCTACTTACCAATAGGCTTTGGTGCTCATAGGATCACACCTTCCTGTTCGGCTTTTTACCAAATGTTACTCAGCGTCAGTTCATGTGTGCTGCAAGCCTTCGAATGGCATGTCCACGTGCGTTTCTCTGCGGTGTACTCAAAGAAGCTAACAGCTACATGATGGTTAATTCTTCAGCTTAACAATCAAGAAGTTACTCATCTCTGGCCAGTGAGTTTCAGTGAAGACTGAACACCCCGTTCAGAGAACACATTGAGTTCATTTTTGAGGACACACGTGGGCCTGTTTGAAGCTCATCTGACCATGCTCTGACCAGGTTCTGCCCTGTAGTGGCTTCTGCTCTGAGGATTAGTAAAAACTCACACAGGAAAGCGGGAGGAGGCGGAAGTTCTCTTCTGAATGGGGCTGACCAAAACCCCGGATCTCCTTCTTGCTTGCTTGCTTGTTTACGTTAGAATTGCTAACAGACTGGATCGTTCTGTCCGAGATAAATCCTTCAAAGCTGAGTGAGTGACAGTCCCCAGAGAAATTACCCTGCTAGGTCATGATCCGAGTTTATGCCAGCGGTCGCTTAAGGTTCAGGGTGACTGAGGACTCCCTGACACCGGGGTTTTCGTGTTTCCTTAAGTAAACCTTCTTTTTCTTTATTCTAGCTGATGAATGGTGATGGAGATTTTCAGTTTGTAGAGTCATGATTTCTCCATGAAAACAGGTGAATTGACCATCCTCAACGCACTGCATTTACATTTAGGATGGTGTCACAGGCAAAATAAGCAGCCGGAATTTGTAAAATTTAGCCTAATTTTTCCTAGTTATTTTAAAAACTCTTGTTGTTTTTCTAAAAGATAATGTCCCTGTTAATACAGAAAACTTAAGATGTATTTTGAAAATGAGTAGTCATTTATAAAAGAAATCTCAGCTATATTCTGCTATTAATCACTATTAAGGGAGAATAAGAATTTAACACTGCAGGCTGAGAACTCCTGATGACAGTTTCCAATTTCAGACTGACCTGGTTTGCTAATGCTTAAGCCATTCCTTCACTTGGAGTATGCTTATATGAAAGTATCAATAGATGCTTTCTTGGTCTGACTTGTTCAGAGAAGATGGTTGTAAACTCTTATTTATATCATTTTGACTTCTTTTTTTTCCAAAAATGGAATACTTGAATTCATTCGGTGACATCTATCTAGTCTCTAACCCACATGATGTAAACTGGGTAAGGTCTTTTGGAAACGACCCTACTTAGCTAGACTGAAAATTGTGAATCGAGTAGTTATGATGCCATACTTAGAGTCATGGTCACAGCTGTTACCAGACACGCCTCCAGTTTTGATTAGATGTTGTCATGATCGCCAAATGATGTATTTTGAGATACGAAGTACTGTATACATAAAGAGAAATATATATAGATAAATTCAAAACAATATTACTTCTTAGTTAATTCCAAAGTTGACATTTAGGAAAAGAATGAAGAATTCTTAAATATTTTGAATTTTACTAAATTTTGCTTTCGTAATTAAACTTCATGTCTCAATAAGTCATAAAAATTTTTTTGAAGATTGTTATGAATAATATGCATAAAGTGGTAGGAAAAATGAATCACCCTTAAAGTCTGTAGAAATACGGGAAATGTACCGCATACAAATCAGTTCTAATCTCATCTGTATTTTTCATTGTGATTTCACTTGGAAACCAGCGTGGAGGATTATGAAGTTAATTTTAAGTAGAATGAATAGAAATATTTTCAAAATTTTGGCAGAAGCAGGTTAAAGGTAAATCAGAAACACCGGGTGCTAATTTTTCTTTTGATCTCTTTAGATTTTAGTTTCAGAATTATGAAGTTTTTAAAAGAAAATCCTAGGTTTTTCCTTTTATTTGATGCCTTCCTGATCCTAAGTGAGTGTGAGTTTAAACTACCATCTGTTTGGTATTTTTGAGCCTCATGTTTTCGGGAACCCAAGTTCAAAGGCCAACTTTGGCTTGGTCACGGTAGATGCTGGTCTCACTTCTTCATCATGCCTCTGTGATAAAGGGATGACAGGCCAGGGTTGGACCTGCCTTGCCCGTGTTCCTTCTGCCCTCTCAGGTTGCCAGTGGTTTTGCTTGTTTGTATTTTTGCCTTAAGCACCCACTAAAGAAAAAAAAAAGGAAGAGACACATTTGCACATTTTCTGTGCTTATCCTTGAAGAGAAAGTACTTTCATATAAAACACCTAGTATGCCATGTATGATTAAAATTGCCCTATTTTTACTACAGATCTTACCTTTAAAATTCATTTCCTTAATGTTTGCTTTTATTTCATTTTTACCTAAGGTTTTAGTTAAAATAGGTAAAATTAAGTGCAGTATTAAAAGCTATCACAACTATTTTCAAGGCTGTTGTTCAGAAACCAAGCAAGTTATGTCTAATAAAGACATTGATTCCTATCATTGATTCTTTGAGCACTCATTGAGCTGTCGGGGGAATACTTAAAACTGGGGCCCCTGGAGCCCAAATGGGGTGTGAACTGGACACACAGCGTGGGGACTCTACACACAGTCTTTTCATCTGCTAATTTTTAAAGGTGTTCAAACATCAGGCTTCTTCAACACAATTCATTATGAGCAGTAAGTGGACTAGTATTGGGGAAAACAGTGACTGATACCTTTGAGCTAGCTTCTTTTCCTTTATTATGGGTTGTTGATATGAAATATTTGGTAAATTTCTGGACTCTCTTTTTTCCCCCCTCAATTTTTGACACAATATAGTTTGTATCCTTTGTGATTTTTAAAAATATCATATGAAATTATTGTTGCAAATTGTCAAGCACAGAATATGTTTCTGGCTTATTACAGAGCCAGTGACTTATACACAATGCAATTTAAAAGTGAAGAAATAAGGGACCACACATTAAAAACATCCAGGCCTAGGAGAGATTCCCTTTTCTTTTTTTTTTTTTTTTTTTGGTCTTTTTTGAATTGTTATACCCTTGTCCTTAGATAAGATGAAAATCACACCCTTGTCCTCATACTTTGATTACTGAACCTTAGTGCTCAATGAATGAATTGTTCTCCCTGCAGAACTCGGGGCCTGGGGCCATTACGTTTTTCCTGGTCTTTCGCCTGAGGAAATGTGACCCTCTGTGCCGCACCGCCCATCTGCACACATGAAAGGGATCTGTCTTACCCACCACAATAGCTTTCTGCTTTCCTTTTAAGAAAAGTTCTGTAAGTCAAGAAAGCTTTTGTAATGTGTTTCTTTAATCTCTCTTTGCTTCTCCCTATTCTTTTTATTTCAAAGTTTAATCAGGAATTCTAACGTTCCACATGCTGGAAAGAAAGAAAGTGTTTGACTAATAATAAGTTGGAACTAAATATGTAAGACAAAATACATCTGCAAATATCAGTCTCCTACTTTCTCTGAGAGGACTGGAATTTATGACTCTTTGCAATGGAAAGATTATATTTGAAATTATTTTATCTTTCTGGTTAATCTAAGATGAAGCAATGAAATTTTAAATACCCGTTTTACTCTCTTAATAAATTATTTCTTGTTGCTTTGGTTTATTAATCCTTTGGGTTCATTCATTGACTTGACATTTTAAATATTGAAAGCCAGACAGAGCGGCCAGTAAGCCTGTAGGCTACAACGTAATGTAAACACAGTGGCCACGGTGTTGGGTTTGATTTCCAGATAGCCCATTGTCCGTATTTCCCATATACTATTCGTTACCTATTGGCTGGCCAAGTACATAAATACCTTGGATAATGATGCATTATTTCCGCTCCATTTATTCTGTTATGGAAATGCGCATTTATTGAACCATCCCCATTTGTTGGTTAGAGACTTGGTGGAAGAAGTGACATAATGGTAGAGATCATCTTATTTTTCAAATAAAGGTAACTTTTCCCAGCTATCCTATCTAGGATGCTGTGCTTCCTTTCGTGTTTTCTGCTGAGCATGTTCAATAAGGTAACTTTTTTTCAAGTGGTGAGGAGAAAATTGGATGTTGAATTAAGAGGGCAGCCACCCCCAGAAGCCCTTCCTGTGACTCAAACAATTATGATTTTTCATTCTTAAAACTAAAGATGACATTCTTTGTGCTAAACATCTAGCAAATTATGTATATGGTCATTTAAAAAATTATTGTTTTTTTAAAAAAGGCAATCTAAGTTTCACTTTATTGTGCCATGGGGACTGCCACTTACTTATCCTGAAAAAGAAGAAAAAAGAGCCGCTGTTTTCTTTTTGCACTTGGATGCTTCACTGTTTAGCTAAAATGGATGACAGGATCACAAATAGCGTAGCTTATGCAGGGTTTCAAGAACAAGGGAGGAAGTTTAATAAAACAGAGGCTTCGACCCTATGTGAACAGCCGTCTTCATGCTAATCTCCTGTTTACAGTGCCCCACTGCGAATGCTTAATGGTAGGCTGCGTGCAAGCCAGAATTAAAGAGCATATGGGTGCAGTTATCCTGGAGAAAATGGCCAACGTGCCTTGTATTGTGGACGGGCGATAACAGGACAGGTGGTGATCCGTCTTCATAGAGTGGAGACAGCTGGTATTTTCTGTAAGCTGAAGCAGTCTTTTTCAATGTAGTCTCACCTCGCAGCTGATATGTTGTTTATTAGTATAATTTAAAACATACATTGATGTTAAAAGCCATCCTGTTTTTCTGTCCAGTATAAAGAGTGCCTCGTGGCACAGCATAAACGGAAACATACACGTGTAAATTTTAGTTTTCAAAATGAAAGACATTCAGCTAATTTAACTGCTTTTTAACTGTCGATTATCTTTAAGCTGCTCTTTACAGTGTTTTTTTCCTTGGCACTGGGTAAGCGAACTCTCTTTTCTGTGTTCTTCAAAATTGTAAAGCTGTTAGGGAAAATTATCAGTTAACACCATTAAAATGTACTTGTTAAGTTCGTTTTTAAAACCATTTCTTATCTCTCATTTAAACGGTAGTATTTTTCATTTTTTATGCTAACGAAAGACTTATAGGGCATATATTGAAGTCAGAGTAGCAGAATATCTCAGCGTCTGCTTAGAAAGTGGTGTTGAATGTTGTCACATGCTTTATGTGATAGGACACAAGGAAGCAATGAAACGTGTTGGATTCTGGGTATACTGAGAACCATAGTTAGTATACTTTACTGGTCATTGTAGATTCCAGTTACCCCTGTCGAAAACTGTAGAAATTTTGACAGAGCCTTCAATGGCTGTGACCATATCAGTTGATTTAGTCCATCTCAAAATTCCCTAACGGCAAGCTCAGGTTAAAGGTCGGGTTGCTAGTGTGTGACACCCGTCCCGGGGAGGGCAGGGTCAACGGTTTCCAGCAGTGCACTGGACACATGGGGCATTATTTCCATCTCTCCTGCCCAAGTGTTGCACAGATAGCTTCACCAGTACAGTCCACATCTGTAAAAGGTGGGCCACTCCCCAGTGGCCATGGAGGACACAGCTGAGGGTTCAGCACACGTGAAATTCTTGTTTGTCAAGAAGTAAATGCTCTGCTTTTTACTTAATCGTCAGCTTAATTTTTAATACATTTCATGGCCTGTGTCCTTATACCTCCATTCCATTAAAAAAATGATACAACTATGCTCTACAAAAGTCAGCTTGAAAACCTCAGCTGCGAATTCACCCGTTATTTGCCAGGGGTCCATTTTTGGAGCTTCTCTGAGTTTGGATCTAATTACCTGTGACTCCCCTGAGTTCTTTTGTGGCTGTGGTTCCATACCTTCTTATTGACACTTCTGCTGTTAACTCACACGTTATTGGAGTAGTTGGCATTACTCAGTGCAGTGACAAGCTGAATCTTCTCTTTGACTTCAGATTCTCCTTGGGATGTGATTACCCCCAAGCCCTCTTTCCTAAAGTCCAGAACAGTGGCTCTCAGTGCCTTTCAGGGTCACCTGGATGTCTCCTTGGAACCTGGGATGCCGGCCCCACCCCCAGTCTTTGGTCCAGCAGGACTGGGATGGGCCTGGGACTCTGCATTCCCAGTAGGTCCTCAGGTGTTGCTGATGCGCCTGGTTCAGAGAAACTCTGCTCTAGAAGATGTGCTTCAATGCTGCTTTTTGTAAATGTCAATTATGTTACGCCTTTTAAAACTGATCGCTAAGGTAGTAGGGTAAGTGTTGTACCCAGAGTTATACGTGGAGCATTGCCAAGCGTGTGAGCAAACCGTCCTAAAGCATCTGCCTGTTGATTTGGGAGTCGATGGAAGCTACTGTAGTGCCTCCCATTTTCCACCTCTTTTTCCGGCTTCTCTCTGTCCTGATCCTCTTAATCCATGCTGGAGTTTCTTCGCCATTTCCTCAGGACTTGCTTCTACTCAATTCTTACAAATTACCTGATGACGTTTCTCATGATCGTGGAGCCCTTCCGGGAGTTGACTCAGTTTTGGTGTTAGAGGGAGGAGAAGTGGCCAGAAATGCGTACGCTTCCTCAAATTGGCCAGTCCGTGGGTGAGCCAGGCGTGATTTGAAGGAATCTCAAGGAGGCATCAAAGCAAAGCTACAGAAGCTTCAAAAACCCCACAAAACTCTCCAAACTTGCATGCACTGTGTCTGTAAAGGTGATTGTATGGCACCTTTGAGATATTTAATGTGGCTTCACGTTTAAGTTTAAAAAGAATGTATTTTACAAGACTGTGCAGATCCTTACTAGACTGGGACATGCCTGTTTTCCTCATTGGAGACTCTTCATTTTGAGCTACAGATTCACTGCCTCTCATCTGTTCTCTCATTCCAAATAAGGACGTCCTTTATTCTTAAGTCGTCTACCATGAAGGTTCAGGAGTATTTTGATACCCATTTTTCCCCCTAATGTCTGTATGAACTGTCTCGATTGAAGTCTGACTTCATATTAATGAAAATGCGAAGAATTTCAGGTTCAGAGAATTTCATTCTTTGATTGTAGCATCACTGGTTTTTATGGTTGGAAGCAGTAGAATCAATTTAGGATACCAAATGGTTAATCAGCCAAAAAGTATTCATAGGTGTTACAGTTATCTCTTGTTGTCCCTTCAGTTGTATAATGCCTGAACATAAAGTTAAGTAACTGTTTTACCAAGATACACTGGTGGTGTAACACAAGGCTCCCTGGGTTTCCTCTTGGAGTTCCCTCTTATCCTTGATGTCTCATTGTCACAAACATCAAGGGAATACCTTTTCCAAAAGAAAGAGGACATGGAAATAACAATGCATTAGTTTTCGGTTTGATTATTTAAGTCATTATGAGGCTAGAGCATTCACGACCACAGAGAAGTTATTTTGCTACCAGAAAATGAAACTAATCAGGAGTTTTCGTGAAAATGTGTGGCTAGGGAGAAGGTGTTTGCTACTCTTAAGATGCCTCCTTGGACTTAATAAACCCGCAGGAAGGGAGGGCACCTCCATGCCTGCAGCTCCGGGCAAGGCCCCGCCAGCAGCTGATCACTCCCAGGGCATGTTCCTCTCCTGCCCCAGCGGAGAGATGCTTCTCAGCAACGTGAACTTTACAGCTGGATGCATCTGTGAGCATGGGCAGGATTCTGAGTAGATGCCATTTTGCCTGGACTTTCCAGCAACCCTGAAGCTAGCATGAGATGCTGATCTCATTTGAGGAGGAAGCTTTCGCTCTGTTAGTCCAGGTGGGCCCTGGAACAATTCGCAAGGCTCTGGGACTCTAGGTGAACAGATGCAAAGGTGAATGCACCCTCCTGACTGTGGGGCAGGCTCTGCCTCTCCACGGCTTGTCGCCAGCAGGTTTGCGTTCTGCCTGACCTCTGTGTGCCCACTGTTTACACCGTTTTCACAATTACAAGACATCTTAAAGTTCGTTTAAGCTTAACGGTCATGTTTTTGGTGTATTCTAATGGCCTTCAGTGCTCATTTTCAGTGTAGCTTTAAAGTGGGCGTTTTAGAGGAGAGTATGGAATGCATTTTGGCTTCTACCGGGTCTGTATAGAAAGGCTGACACGAGAGTCCGTGAGAAGGACGTCCAGCCAGCTTGGAGTGCGGGCTCCCCACATTTCCTCAGCCCGGGCCTGTGATGGCTGTGGCCTGAAGGCACCCTTCTTGAGGCTGGTTGCCGGCGTGCTGGGAGGCCAAGGTTGTGGGGCTCAGGGGCTGCCGTAGTGTCTGTTTCTCCAGAAGGGAGGGGTCGGTCGCATGGCCAGGGACTTCCGGCGAGATCAGAAAGTGGTCAAGGAAAAAGGACCACCCTGAGTCACGCAGGCCTTTCCTATCCATCACCAGCTTTTCCAGCGTCGCTGTAAATAGCTTGCTGGTGATCTCCAGGACATGGGAGGCAGCATCGGGAATCCTGTGATTTGCGGAATTACATATTACCCACAGAGCCCGAGTCTCTGAAGACACGGATGTTCCAGCAATACCTTCGAACAGAATTGTGCCCTCTGGCTGCCAGATGCAGTCGGAAATGGCCCGTTTGCTTGACGGCCGGTCACGTTGGTGAAAATCAGCTTTGTGCTTGAACTCACCAGAAATTAATGGGACGGTGAGGCATTACGGATCCGGAGATGGTTGCAGGATGGCGTCATGATGAAAAGAGCAATGGTGGAGACTGATTTTGCTGAATATTAACTCAGTGATAATTAATTCAGTCATAAGTGCGTTCGTTGTTGCAAGCCAGCCTAAGTTAGGGAGAACAAATTTAAAGGAAACAGGTTTTAACTATTTCAGTTTTTACATAGCTTACTGTTTGAGAATCTCATGTTTCATTGTCTTTTCATTAAAATACACTATGGGTGTCATGTGGCTTCTTTGCATTATGAAATAGTCAAAATGAGGTTTTTCCTTAATTGAAGGGAGTTACTCAGTTAAAAAGACCCAAGATTGAGATTTAAAAGCAGACTTTCTTCTCTTTTGGTGCATTTTCAATGTGGTCCCCCCGACCCTGTTCCTGTCCCCGATCCTCCGTAGGCCACCGAGCAGATGCTCCTGGCCATGCCTGCAGTCCTGTCCGCTGTGCATTCTGTCGCCATGTCCTGTGTGTCCTCCGTGATTGAAGGAAGAAGAGCTGGAGGACACAGTGAATTGTATTGGACGTTAGGATCGGCTGGCTGTCTCCTCCTGCTTTCCCTCTACAGGTGAATCACCATTCCTTGTTCATCAGTGTCACCAGGACGGCCACACAGGTGTATGCTCTGTGCACTGCACAAAGTCAAGGCCAAGGGAGCAGATGGAGGTCTCAGTCCCTCCACCTGCATGCTTCCCGAGCCGAGATTCAAGGCTGAGCATCCAGGATGGGCCTCCGCCCTAATCTGCCTAATTAGTGTGAACTTGCCGAGTTCTGGAACCTTCCTGTAGGTCTTCTTGTGCGATTCCGACATCTTGTCACTATGCTTTCATTCATTCATACTCTTTTCAGATATTTATTTTTATTTTTATGAGTGATTCTCAGGGTGTCATCTACAGACCCTCTGAGGAGGCCCTCAGGGCCAAAGTCGTGCCATGGTAAAGGACCATTCAAAGTTTAAGGCAGGGCAGTGGACAGAACTGTTCAAGACAGAACAGATTTCAAGAAGTTCAGCGATGTGGTTTCCGATCCACATGGCCCTAGCCTTTAAGAAACCACCATGTGTTGAGTGTTGGTGTCCTGTAAAAGCAGAATGCCTGAGTGGTCTGAAAGTATGCCAAAATACTTCTCTGGCTGGGCATGGTGGCTCACACCTATAATCCCGGCACTTGGAGAGGCAGAGGTAGGAGGATTGCTTGAGCCCAGGAGTTGGAGACCAGCCTAGGCAACATAGTAAGACCTCATCTCCACCAAAAGTAAAAGTATAGACCGGACATGGTGGTGCAAGCCCATAGTCCCAGCTACTCGGGAGGCTGAGGTAGGCGGATCACCTGAGCCAGGAGGTTGAGGCTGCAGTGATCCTTGATGGTGCCACTGCACTCCAGCCTGGTGAAGGGTGAGACTCCAACTCCAAAAACAACAAAAAAGCCTTCTCTCTTTCCCCACCAGTGGTCTTTGTGAAACTGAAAGGTCTTCCTGTCTTTTAACCGAGCCACAGAATGAATAAGAAGACAGAAGAGTCTGCCCGACTGGGCACGCGGAGAGACCTGCAAGAATGGAGCACAGTGCAGCTCTTTTCACTCAATTCATTTGTCTTGGAAGACAGAGTGTTTTTTCATGGAAATGTTATTTGTGTTAATATGTAATGGGGTCATTTTTATTTTAAAGTAAGCGAATGTTTAAAATTGTCTTCATTTTAGTTTCTCTCATGCTCCACATCGGCAGGTGTTTCAAAGCAAGTGGACGTTTACAAGTGGAAGCATGCGGGGCTCCTTGCAGTGGCGAGACTCTCTTGGCCTGGAGCCTGGACCCACGGCTGCTTCTGGGTGTCAAGGCGTGGTGTGCGCCTCGGTAGCAGGAACGGCGCTGCCCCACGCTCGGGCCATGTACAGTGCACTGGCCCGGCCCACTGCCTCTGGCGGGGAGAACAGTCCAGGACCCTCCCGGGCGCCGGACTCTTCCCGGGCCAGGGGCCGAGGTGCTGGGCAGGAGGAAGGACCGGAGGTTGGGGTGAGCGGGGTGACCTTCGCTAACTGGAAGGCACCGCCCGTCGGAGGCGAGCTGTCCACTGAGATGGCGCGTAGGCGAGGCCTCATGGGCTGGGTTGACATGCAGCTGGAACCTGTGCTTTCTAAAGGAGACGGGAGCGTCGCGGCCACGCTCCGCTGGGTGTCGGGGACCAGTCACGAGGGGGGGCAGCGGGTCTGCTCATGACGACCGCCGCAGAGGGCCTGGGAGAAGGGAGGCCTCCGGTCTGAAGAAGGGGTGTTCTCGTTCGGGACAGCAGCGTGCCTGAAACGGAGGCCAAGCAGAACACGCATCCTCATGCGTGGCGTCCTTAGACATGGGTGAGAGGCACGGGGGCTGCGAGCTCAGCCATCACCCCGGCCTCCGTGCCCTGTGGTCTGCCGAGGAGGCTGGCCCTTGTGGAGCGTACCGCCCTGAAGCCGTAGGCAGCCTTGGGCCCAGAGCCCACCTCCTGCACCACTGGTGGTGTTGGCTGAGCCTGGTCCCTTTGTCAAAAGAGAGTAGTCCTTCTGTCCGGTTCAGTGTGAAAAGTAAAACCCGCCAAAGTGGGACGCACGGTGCCCTCTTCATCATGGGTGCTTCGTGGTGTTCTTAGGGGTGAGAGTGTGTGCACATCTGTGTTGTTTCCAGGTGTGCTCAGCAGTTTGTTAGTGTTGGAGTTCTGTGTTGGGGATCTCTCTCTCTGTCTCTCTCTCCCTCTCTCTCTCCCTCTCTCTCTCCTTCTCTCCCTCTCTCCCTCCCCTCTCCCCACTCCTCCTCCTCCCTCCTCTCTCGCTCTCTCCCTGCCCTCTCTTTCTTTCTCTCCTCCCCTTCACTCCCTTTTTCTCTTTCTCTCTCCCCTCCCCCTTTGTCCCCCCCCCAAGTCTCTCTCCATATCCCAGTGCTGTCTTAAATTTCAGAGGTCTGGGTGAAGGTTCATGTGGCGGCGACCTGATCATTTTCAGGTGACATGATACCCTTTTAGGAGGAACTCCCTAGGAAGGAGTCGGCCGGCCACTCACTTCATGGTGATAGAAGTGTAATCGCTCATCGTCTAATTCCTTCCGTGTAGACAGAACCTCTCACTCTTCCCAGGTTCTCCTGTAGAAATACAGCTTGAGTGGAGAAGCGGGTATTGCTCGAGGTCTCCGGTTCCTTCTCACGGCTCTGCCGGGTGTAGAGTCGTCATAGCCAGAAGAAAGCATCCACACTGGGTCTCAGCGTCTGTGCTGGCCACGAGCACGCACCGATCAGGATACGCTCCCGTCATCTGACGATGTCACTGTCCTCACATCATCCCCCCGTTGAGTTCTGTGCCCCACACCGTGACAGGCGCTTGGCATGGAATTGCTCTCTCGTAAGACAGTGTCCTGGGGTGAGGAGCGTTCCCCCCTTTCGTGGGTCAGGAAGGTGCCTCCCAAGATTAGTGAACTCCCCCAAGTCCCTTCATCGGTCAACGGAAGTGCCTGGATGTGACGCAGGCCGGCGTGGCCTTAGACTCGGTTCTTTCATTCTGCGGCTTTACTAAGATAAATCGGCATCTAAACATCTCTTTGCAGACACACTCCTAAACTTCTTCGTTTAATTGTCTTGGTATTCTGTTAATGAGTTTCTAAATTTGATGTTTTTATACTTTCTTCAATTGGAGATTACAACACGTGGCGGTGGGGGGGTCAGATTTTGCCCCTTCTCATGTGCTTTTATGAGCTGGAGGGCAGGTGCGGGGTCAGGGGTGTGGGTGTGGGCAAGATGGGGGTGGGGTGGAGGTGTCGTGCTGCAGGACGAACCCTCCCAAATTGAGATAGACTAGGCGTGGACGGAGTGCTGAATTGTTTCAAAGCTGGCACTTGCTCTTCGCCACGTTGAAAACCTGTTGTATTTATGGTAGATGACACGTGCAGCATTTCGAGTTGTAGCAGAGGATCCAAATCAGTAGCAGGATCCAGTTGTAGCAGAGGATCCAAATCCGTGAGGGCTATGTTAATAAAAATGGCAAATTACTGAGACCATTTATCCTTCTTACAGGCATATTTGTTTATATTTGAAGAGAGTTATATTTCTTTTGCTCCATTAAATGGTGGCAAGCCCCTTCCCATGAGAGTGGTCCTCTGATCAATCCTAGATTTAGAAACAAGCAGTTTTTCTTTTTTTAAATTTATTTTGAAATTGCGGGGTACAGTTCAGGATTAGGTATACAAATATTCATTGTGAAGCTACTCTTGTTGAAACAAGCAGTTTTTCAGACTCCCTTTCTGCCTGATTCTGACTGACGTCTTTCTGTGGCTTAGGTGTGAGAGAAAATTAACTAAAGGAGAAGTGAAACTCCGTAGCATGGAATTTTAGGACAGTACTAGAAAACGTGTCGGGGCCAATCAGCTATGCTTAATACTTTTAAATAAAAATATTGCGTTAATGTGCTCTCTCCAGAAAACACAGAAGAAACGTTTTGCATCTAAAAATAGCAGCTGTGGCTTGAAGCAGGCTTCAGTGTATTCTTTGTGTGTGGAAACCAACAAAGCGTAAGGCAAGAGATATCAGCTTGACGAGTCTCTCTTGGCTCCCTGACCTCTGCAAGGCGAGGGAAAACGCTTTGTTCTCCACGGAGTCCGCAGTGGCATAAGAAGATCCCTCGACCTACAGTGGAGCCCAACACGCTTCTCCAGCCTCACACGGGACTTGCACGTTAGCATGCACCTGCTTCATCACACAGTGGAAACGTAAGCACGTACTTGGCTGGGCTCATGCAGGGCTTTCCGTGGACTCCTAAGGTTGTTGCAGAGCCTAGAAACTATTTTGCCCCCACAGCGGCTTTGAAAGTCATGGAAGATGCCAGGAGACCACGTAGCATGGGTCTGTGGCACCGAGTGGTGGCGAGTCCCAGGGCTTCCTCGGCTGGTGTGTGTCAGGAATGCCAGACGTTGAGACTGGTGTGAGGGGTAAGAAAATAGAATGTAACTTTCTGGAAAGAGCTGTGGAGGATGCTTGTATTTCATCCAACCCTTCTCCCCTCCTCGCCCGAGAACCGACAGGAAGATAGCAGTGGCGGGAATGGCCAGTCCAGCGGGACGAGGAGCACTCGCGGGTTGTTAGTGTAGACACCTGATGGCCTAATGTACCTGTGGGGTCCGTCTTCTGTCAGGCGGAGAGCTAATGCGTCTTTTGAAGACCAGAAGACAGGAGCCAATTTATGTCAGGCCTGACTCCTCACGGGTTGAAATCACTCCTGTCAGGGAGAGACATCACTCTCATGGCAGTCAAAGTTCCCTCTTGATTTTAGTCAGAAATCATTTTAAAAGCTTTGTGACAATTTAAGAGAGCATTTTTGAAATAAATGGCATTATTTTAAAATCCCTGCTGGATGTCAGAAATTATCTACAATTAGTCGCAAGTTTTAATGTTTTACATTGCTTTTCTTTTCTGTTTACTCTATTTCAAAGTGAAATGTCTTCGAGGCTTGCTTCCATCCATGGTGGAATCCTGAGTTGTATAAAACTTTTGCTGACTCTGAGCGAACTTGGAGTTACTACTTTCGTTGGCTGACTGAACCTTCCCAATGGCATTCTGTTGACCCGTTGACTTATATACACTTGCAGGTTTGACGTCTGCCAGGTCTTTGATGGTCTTGGTATCGTAAGACTGTGGGCTGGAAGACGCGAATGTGATGTGTCGCCCCCGCCCCCATTATGTTCCTTATGCAAGCAATAGATCCTGGTTACTTCAGGTCACAATGACACTGAGTGCAGAATTGCAGGCTGCGTCAGGCCAGATGTGACAGGGCCGCTCACCGCCCGTGTGATGCAAATTGCCACTTATCTGGAGAAGATTCTCACAATGGATGAACAGGCAATTTCTCTCTCTGTAGTGGGGCTGTTAATGTCTGGATGGATGGATAATGAGAAGGAGACAGAGGATGTGAATCAAGGCGTTGCATTTCATTTTCTATGATATCTTCTTTTTTGTCAAATTCATATGATGAAATTATTTGTTTCAAATGTCCATTCTTTCTAGAACATGACATTTAGTCTGCAGGAAAAAGCGACATTTTATTTATACTGGAAATTGATTAAATATGCTAAGACTCATAATATGTTTTTGTTTTCAACGTAATATCAAAAATAAATGTGGAAATGCTTCATTTTCAACACTCAAAAATCATGGCGGGGTGTCTGCATGCCACAGCGTGCCCCCACATACTCTTGCTTTTTCGCAAGTGTGTAGTCAGAGGTGGAAGGAACGGAGTGTGTGTCATCCTTAAAACTGCTGTTTTCGTGTAACTAAATTTACGAGCAATTTAAACATGTTTAACAAGATTTCATTTTCAAACTTCAGTGTATTTGTTAACATAAATATTTTAGTCAGTTGGACAGCCGGGATTTTTATTAAGAATGTGATGCAAGTTCTTCCATCAGACCCACAGTTTAAGAACTTAAAAGGTTTCTATTTTTAGGCCTGCCAGGGTATTCTGAAGCATTCAGTATAACAGTTGTAGGACCCATGAATCTGTGCATCTATTCTCTTGGGGATTAATTATTTAGCCATGATTTTCTATTGCACATTCTTTGCTTATAGTGACATCGAGGGGCATAGAAATTATAAAATAGTCCTTTATCAAGAATTCACTGGCAAACCAAATTAAATACTAATTTAGCAACTACTTGTTAATATGTTGGTATTGATTCTATCTTAGAAAAGTACAATTATGTGTAACTGAACTTTGTTTTCTTGTGGTTGAACCTTGAATTACCATGGCTTCTGGTTTCAGTGTTTTTCCTGGGGCACAGATCATATTTCTCACTGCCAAAGCCCAGAAATAATAGCCTGACACATCCGTCCATAGTCCCAGAGGCTTTTCTGCCTGGTGCCCTGAGAGCGTCTGCAGTGCTCCAGACTTTGAGGCCAGAAGCCCCAAAGCATGAGCAGTACTGCTGAGAGCAGTTTCAGCTCATAAAACAGTTCATAATTGTCTGCGTTATCTCACTGTCTAAACTCCAACTGCTCACCTATCATACTGATGAATTCCTAGAGGTTGCCTTTATAGAAGCTATAGTATGTGTGCTTTGTTAGATCATGTTGTTCTTCAGGAAACAATCACTGTTTTGTAGTAAAAAGGCAGAAAAGTAGAGAAATGGTGATGAAAAATCTGTCAGTATGTGGTGTCCCGTGCATTTCTCTTACCGTCTAAGAGTCCAGTATTTAATATCCACTTTTGGATGTGAGATCCCTGCTTTTTTTTGAAGCATTTTTTTCTGTTACTATGTATCAATGCCATAGTTGCAGTTGCTTAAAAATGTATGTTCAAAGAGTAAACATCCTCGCTGTTCCCCGGCCCTAGATGTTGTCTGAGACAAAGACAGGAGTCTCTGTGTGAACTAGGACTGAAGTGGGTGCCCTGTCGTGGGGTGTGCCCATGTGTCCTTTTGTTGAAGGTTGGGGTGCACTGAAACACCTCTTCCCCGTGATTTTAGGACATACCACCACGAAAGAGCAGTCACATTTGTAAGTTGCCTAATCGCATTCTTCTCATTTATTTTCTTTGCAATGAAAGGTACCCACAGTTTTAATGGTTGCCGGATACATGAAGTGACACTGCGTGACATTTTTATAGGAGTGGGGGTTTCCGCCTTCAGAAAATGTACTCCCCTATTTAAGTTGTCTTTCAGCTTCTAATTGCTTTATCTTTCAAAAAGGAAAAAGAATGGTCTGTTTACTCTATGCTGAGTATATGAAAAAATGACTCACTGCTTTAACGTGAAGCCAGTTAATGCCTCTAGAACGTGGTCAACACTGGGGTACTAGCCCTGGCACAGAACAGTGAAAGGAAGCCAGACTGTGGGTGAAAGGAAAAACTGAATGCATGGCTCAGGGTGCCCAGGGGTTTAGGGTATGCTACACGGTCTCAGGGAGTTTCTGGGGGTTTGGGGTTTACTGCACTGGCTCAGGGGTTGTCCTGGGATTTTGGATGTGCTACACTGTCTGGGGCTCCCCTGGGGTTTGGGATGTGCCACACTGGCTTGGGGGGTGCCCTGGAGTTTTGGGGGTGCTCGGGGGTTTTGAATGTGCTGCACTGGCTTAGTGGGTTCCCTGGGGTTTAGGGTGAGCTGCACTGTCTGGGGCGTGGCCTGGGGTTTAGGGTGTGCTGCGTGGTTGTAAATGGATTTACTGTTCTCTCTCTGCCAACACCCACTTCAGCCTCTGGTTTCTTCATTCTATTCACAGAGTAACTGAAAACAGACACACCATGTGTAAATAGGTAGAAGAGTAAATCTTAGTATATAGATGTATACATCCATATACATTTGGAAATGAAGTATAAAGTAAGTATTCTTTTTTTTGTATTTTGTTGACTATAATGTGTCACCTGTGAATCCTGTCGTTCAGTATGTAAGTCGTACGTTAACAGACGTTTGGTAAATCCAGGGCAAGAGTCTGAACCTCTTTGTCATGTCCTCTTTTCAGTGCAACTCGAGAAACAAGGATCTGCCAGTGGTATACTGCTCTTTAGATTTTAAGGATGGCCATAATGTTTTCTTCTTGTTTAGTATGTGGAATTATGAG
Organism: Carlito syrichta; assembly: GCF_000164805.1. Classification (NCBI taxonomy): domain Eukaryota; kingdom Metazoa; phylum Chordata; class Mammalia; order Primates; family Tarsiidae; genus Carlito; species Carlito syrichta. The sequence continues at coordinate 13,270 of NW_007246660.1, read as the reverse complement.
TTAGCAAATGTATTAAAAAGATGATACAAACATTGATTCTTTTTACAGTTTTATTTTTTTAAGTATATTAACTTTAAGTATATATAGTGCGCTATATAAATATAGAAAGAATACAGTGATAGCCCTTGAGAAGGTGCTTTTGCAATCCTGTCTGCTTCCAAAGTGACCCAAGTAGAACATCCAAGTTCTCTCTCAGGTATATCTCATTACTTTAAGATTTTCATGAAACTTTTTTTTTGTCTAGTTGGAGTCTCACTCTTGTCACCCAGGCTGGAGTGCAGTGGCACACTCACAGCCTCCCCCGCGTCGACCTGCTGGGCTCTGGCGATCTTTCTGCCTCAGCCTTCCAAGTAGCCAGAACTACAGGCGCGCACTACCACGCCTGGCTAATTTTTTATTTATTGTAGAGATGAGGTCTCACCAAGTTGCCCAGGTGGATCTTGAACCCATGGGATCAGGCAACCCACTTGCCTCGGCCTCCCAAAGTGCTGGGATGACAGGCTGAGCCACTGAGCCCTGCCATGCAACATTCTTAAAAGTTCTGTGAATTCAACTGATGACCACGCCAACCAAATGACAGATAAACCAGCTATGTGGGATATCTGGAGATACACGAGAGCTATCCCAAGTCCTGCCTTCGAATGCCTGGAAATTGCTTTTGATGTGTTTGTGGTTCTCAGACTTGTCTACACTGGAATCACCTGAGGAGAGAGGTTCTAAGACTACCCATGTTTGTGTTCCTCCCCAGAGTCGGTGGATTAATTGGGTGGAGGCGTAGCCTGCACTTTGAAATGTCTAAAAGGTCCCGGATGATTCTCTTGCACTTCCAAAGTTTTGAGTTACTAGCTTAGGCCCGTGGTCCCCATCCCTTTTGGCATCAGGGACTGATTTTGTGGAAGACAGTTGTTCCATGGACCGGGGTTGGGGGATGGGGGAGGATCAGGCAGTGAAGGTTCTCCTAAGGAATGCACAACCTAGATCCCTCATGTACGCAGATCACAACAGGGTCCGCGCTCCTATGAGAATCGATTGCCACTGCTGATCCGACAGGAGGCGGAGCTCCACTCGCCCATGCTCCCCTCCTGCCGTGTGGCCTGGTTCCTAACAGGCCCTGGTCCTGTACCAGTCCATGGCCCCTGGGTTGGGGAACCCTGGTCTACATCGTCAAGGTGCGGAATGAGACAGTTTAGGGAGTGTTCCCTAGAGCAGCAACAGATTGTTTCCTGACAGAAGCGTGGCTAGGTGGCTGGCTGGTGCCGTGAGCGTGGGGCTGTGTTGCACACGTGCGTGGCCACGTGCAGTCCGTGGGGTGGCTCCTGCAGCCGCCCACGTCTCTCACCTTTCCTCTCGGTCCCTGCCCAGCTGTGAGCTGAGAATGATGTTTGTGTAGGGCAGATGTGCTGCTTGCTGGGATCAGCGGTTGCTGGCAGGGACTCTGAAGCGCTGGGAGTTCCTGCCCCTTGACCCCCTATGTGAACGCATGATGGATAAATACAAAATGTGGACTCAACGGGCACTTATATTAAGCCCTGATGAAATTGTTACATCTCTTGGTAATTTAAGTTTACACACGTGGTGGCATTCACTGGGCTCTGAGCAACACTACTCTGTCATTGAGTGTTGCTGTTTTTTCCAGTTGACAGCTGAGGAAACGGAGGCAAAGAAAGGAGACTGTCGTTCTCTCTGAGTGCGTTCTCTTAAGCCCAGTTAAAGTTCCAGGCACAGACACCATCCATACCTGTTGGGATAACATTCCCCATTTTAACAGGCAGAGGGAAGTGTGTGAGTGTTATGAATGGTGACAGTCTAGAAACAATTGGCCAAAAGCAGCTGTTTTTCATTGCCCGGAGTCTCTGAAGGGCTTGATGTCCAGAGTGGTTGAAGATATGTGAGTGCTGATGAATAATTACTTTTATCTGACTGGATTAATGAAGCATCCACTCTTCCAGTCTTTGAGAGTTTGAGGATTGCTCCTAAGTTTACGGCAAAAGTGCGGTCCTTATTTTCTGGGTGGGTCCCAGTTCAGTGCAGAGACTCCTGTTGCCAGAGAACTCATCTGAAACACATCGAATGCTGTGTCCAGATTTTCGTTTGAAAATATGTGATCGTTATTTCTAAAAATGGCTTTGGGTTCAAAAGAAATTACGTTGAGGATTAAGACGGCAACCACAACACAACCACTGTTTCCTGTTCGAATGATTTCCCTTGATCAGCTTTTGTGATGGCAGCGCCAAGGCCCGCCAAAGCAAAAGCCGTTTTTTCTTCCAAGGAAAACGAGGCTTTTTAACTGCTCTGCCTGTGTTGGTTTCCCCAGTTGAACAAGAGGACGCTCGTAGTGCAACTGTGATTTTACCGTTTATGCTTCGGATGGTACTGGCCTTCCTAATTCTAGTCACCCGACTCGGCTGTGGATAGACATGGTTGTCCAGGGAGAGCATATTCCATCAGCAAGGATTCAGTGTAAAAGCTTAACTGATTCTGATTGCCAGGGAGGCCTCTTAAAATTGATGATGGGCGCTCCCCCCTGAATTCTCTTTTTCCTCTCTCTTTTTCTCCCCTTCCCTTTCTTTTCGAGATTCAAGCTTCTGCATTTCTCTGATTCTGCTGATCAAAATAGCGCCTGGGTCTTCAAGGAGCGCCTGGGTGTTTGTCACTGGCCTTGTCAGCAGTGGGGTTTCCTGGCCGGGAGGGGACCTGACCCATGCCCGCCTCAGCCCCCTTCTGTCTCCAAATCAGATGCCCCGTCCCCCTCGGGGGCAGCTCCAAACTCTGTGCTTATCTCGTGTCACATACACAGTAAGCTCTCATAAGTCACGACGGACAGCCGCTCTCTGTTCAGGGTAGCCCCTGGATGGTGATTAATGTGTTTCCTCAGGAGTAGAACAATGGCCGGTGCCCGCGCCCAGAGGAGCTGTCCCCAGAAGGAGGCTTTGTCCTGGCCCAGTTGTGGACAGCGCTCTCCTGGCCGGCAGGGACCGGCTGATGGATGAGCGGTCCGCAGAGTCCAGGCCCTGGCCGGGGGCACCCGAGGTTGGGAAAGACTCCAGGCCTGCCTTGGGGTCCCTGGGGACAGAGGCCACAACAGCAAGAGTGGCCTCTGGGGGAGTCAGTGGCGATATGTTTCCCTCTTCCTCCTTTAACCCAGTTGGCTTTTCTGTAGTTGATGGATACTTTCAAGAATGCACACTCGATTCTTCCTTCCTCTGCATTCCCTCTGTGCTGTCGGCTTCCTTTCCATGACGTGTGCTAGGAAACACACTTTCTATGTGAACAGTTGCTTGCAAACACTGAATATCCATGAACAGTTAAGAGATGAGGTTTCGCCAAGTTGCCTAGGCGGGTCTCGAACCCCGCAGGCTCAGGCAATTCACTCACCTCAGCCTCCCAAAGCTGAGGTGGGATTACAGACTGAGCCACTGAACCCGGCCATCCTTTTTTTAAAAAAATGTATTTTAAAGATGTGGGGTACCATTCAGGATTAGGTACACAAGTGGTCATTGGATAGGTAAAGTATGGGCCTCCTTTTGGTCCCCACTTGCTTGGTTTGAGATCTGGTACCCTTATTGGTGTTATGTGCCCCCCCTCCTCTGGCAGTGTTCCATTACTGCCAATCCTTTCTTACAGTACAATGTTCAGGGTACACTTATGAGTGAGCACATGTGGTACTCAGTTCTTTGTTTCTGTGCTAAATCTCACTGAGTCCTATAGACTCTAAATCCACCCAAGTGGAAGAGTAAGTGCTGTGAAGTCCATAAAAATTTTGTTCTTTTTTATGACTGCGTAATATTCTATCATGTATATGTACCACCTTTTTAAAATTCAGTTCAGTTTCAATGGACAGCACTGTTGGTTCCATGTTTTTGCTGTTGTGAATCATGCTGCAGTAAACATGCGTGTGCAGCTATCCTTTTTGTAGAGTGATTTAAGTTCCTCTGGGTAGTACGTTTTTATGATTTGTCAGAAAAGACAACTTGTGGTTATTAGGTATTTGAAGAGTAAAGTTTATTTTAAAAGTGTGAGTCACTTGCTGTTTTTTCATTTATTTAAAATTTAAAAGTTAAATAGAGGTATATGTAAAATAGTGATAAAATGATATTAATTGCCTTTTGCACTTACTTCATAGCTTTGCTTTTCTGTGGCTGTCAGCCGACCTTAGCAAATGAATGATGTGTTGGCTCAGGGAAAGATGAATGTACGTTCCTCTAGGTCTTTTTTCCTAAAAAAGTCAAAGCCATGCATTCTCTTAATTTGACCTTTGGGTTTTATAAGTAAAACCGTCTTCCCGTTTACAGCTGAAGACATTGAGATTCAGCTGGGTGCTGAAAAGATAGAGCATTTCTGGCTGAGCCCTCTCTCTGGGTGTTTCAGGAGTCCTCACCACATTGTGTAGGTCTGTCCCTCCTGTCTTCGGAATAGGAGAGCCAAGGCCAGCAGACACGCCCCGGTCCAGAATGGGCAGAGGGGAGGAAAGGAGCCCAGCCTCAGTCCTGTCGGTGATCTTTGTTGAAGGAGAGAAGGTTCTAGTCCCAGATCCCAGAGGAGAGTCTGTCATAAAATAATGTTTTTAGAATCCTTTTTTATTCTGTAGAAAAGAGTCTGCTTCTATGGTATAGGGAAAAAAAAAGACGTGATTTTTCATTCATAAAAGGGAGTTTTTTTCCTCCAAGTGTACTATGGGTACACTGTTTTAACCTTGAAATCATTTTCTGATGAAAACTTATGGTGATTGATTCTTAAATCTGTTTAAGAAAATTCTTTAGCTAATATCAGTCCAAGAGGTATGGGACTGCTGCGTGTCTCAGTCTGTCTGTGCTGTTACAACAGTTTGCTTGAAACTGGGTAACTTATAAGGAGCAGGCCTTCATGGCTCACAGCTCAGGAGGTGGGAATCTGGGGCCCAGTGGGTTTGGTTGTCGAGGGGGGGCAGCTCTCTGCTTCCAAAACGGTGCCTTGCTACACCCTCCAGAGGGGACTGCTGCTGCTTCACGAGGCCAGAGGCAGGAAGGCGGGCCAGCCGAACACCGTTCCAAGGCTCTTTGGTGAGAGTCCGGCCCATTCGTCAGGCAAAGCCCTCATGGCCTGATCACCTCCTAGAGACCCCGCCTGTTAATAGGATCGCACTGGGCATGGAGTCTCCACGGCTGCGTCTTGGAGGAGACACATTCACACCGTAGTGCCCTATGTGAGGCCCAGTCGTGATTCTCTGACAGATGTGTTCAGATTTTGGCTTGAGATGTCAAGCACGCATTGCCAGTGTGCTTGTGTGGTGTGACGGGGCGGGGCGGCGAGGGCAAGGCCTCTGTTCCTGCCAGCAGGAGTGGCCCTTTCTGAAATCCAGGGTGCTGAGGGGGGAGACAGGACAGAGAGGGGCCGAGGCTGCCTAGTGAGCAGAGGATAGGCGCTGAAGACCCAGGAAGGGGGCACTGCTCTTTTGAGAGTGGGCGGGGGAGAGTATTCCTGGGAGTTGGTGGTTGGCTTATGTACGTGACAAAGGGCAGATCCCAGCGGGGCAGCTAGGAGTGACCTGGGCTCTCGAGGTGTCCATTTAGGTACAAGAATGGGAGGACTAAGCCCTTCATGAGCCAAGCACGTGCTCCACGGAGCCCCCCGCCAGAATATCACAGCCATTAACTCCGTGGCTCTCAAGCGAGACTTCGTAGTCTTTTATCGGACGCCCTGAATAATGGCGATGACAATGGCAAGCGTTTCTCGAACAGCATCCCCTCGTGTGTGCGAAGCGCTTCAGGGAGGCCCCCACGGGCACCTGCACACCACGGTGCCACGTGTCTCGGCCCTCACAGACGATCTTGGACTCACGATGTCACATCTCAAGGTGACTGTCCAGGCGGCGTCAAGGCCACTCTGTTCACACCAGCCTCATCTTTCTTCCAGAGTCTATGCTCTTCCCCTAACTCTACCTCAACCACACCTCAATAACCACACTAACTGCCTTAAAAAATATATCCAGGCATGCTTTGTTTCACATCAAGTTAGAAGTCTCACCTTCTGTAAGTCTTGGTCATGAATCGGGTTTTTTTTTTTGCCCTGTCTCAAATGAAAACTTTTTTCTTAATGTTATTCATCCTTTTCGTTTACTCACCAGTATTTACTGATCTCTGTTATGGGCCCAGCACTCTGCTGTTGGTCAAGTGGCTTGCATGATGGAACGTCAACACGTTCTGCTCCCCTTCTGTATTTCTGTGTCTTCAAGTTGTTTGAAAGACTCAACGCTATTGATTTTTGGTAAGGGACGCTGAGCATTTTTTTCCTGTGAGAGATCTGTGCCTAGAGTGGGTCTTCCCTGAGAGTCACCAGATCTTTTTGTTGACTTCCAGTGCACTGCGGCAGGTGATTTCAGGGAAACACCCCTGTCCCCTCACCTTGTTTTAAATTAGAGACTTGTCTGACATTGTCCTGGTTTACATTTTCAAACTTTTGTTTTCACAGGCATTGTGTTAGAGTGATTACATTCCATGCAGTCAAAAAGACAGAATAAACTTAGTTCCCATGCTAATGTTACTTTAATACCAACTGTTATATGTATTTTTCTGGTTTGATCTTGCATACTCTTATTTCCTGGTGGTGATGGCTCTTTCCATAATTCCAACCATTTGCTTTTTATTACCAGATTCCTCCCGTTTTGTCTAATATGTCACTACTTTTATTCTCATGCCCTAAAAACACAGTTTTAGCGTAGAGGTGGCATTGATGGAATAAAATTTGGTAGAAGTGCATTGTTCATAAATTAAAGGAAAGTGAGCCCTTTCCTCCCTCCGTTATCGTCTTGAAGGCTCAGAAGTATGACCTTCACAGTACGTAGGTCTGTTTTAAGTCTCAATGGAATCTAACTTTGCTTCGACAGTGACATTGCAGCCTGTGGATTAAGGGTCCTGTTCTGTCTCTGACCAGTTCAATATTACTAGGTTTTTAAATCTCAGGAGGAGTTGGAAACATTGCTGACCGTGTGGGCCAAGACTTAGAATTGTCATTTATCAAAACCGGAATTCCAGGCAGGCGCAAAGGCCATGAGTCCCAGGTTGGTGACGCACATCGGTGGCCGGTTGCTCACCTCCCCTTCTTACTCCCGCACATGGCTCATCTTCAACAAAGTACTTTTTGAAATTCTAAAATTCTAGTTATTAACGATTGTTAGGATTTTCTTTTCTATATTTTCTCTTTTTATACTCAAATTTAAGTTTCGTGCTCCTCCCAGTTACCTTGAAAAAGGTCATCATTGGGAATGTCTCTAGCAAGAGTTATGAACAGTGCTTGGAAACATGTTATAGTGCAACCTCATGTAAACACTGTTTTAGCAAGAATGAGGAAAGCGTGCCCCAATAGCTAAACAGACTTTTGCTGACTTTAAACGTAGTGATAGCAGCTTTTGTTGTGAGATTGTTTTCCCAGTATGTTCTGCCACTGATATTTTAGATTTAAAAAAAAACAACCAACACTGCTTGACAGTGTTGAGAAGAATACTTCCAAATTACAGAAAACTGCTGAGGACTGAAGATACCCCATTCTCGATTTCTTTTCTTTCTTTCTTTTTTTTTTTAGTTTCAGAAATGCTGAAAGGACTATTCTGGGGTCAGAGATGAACATTTGAATGTGTTGTGAACACAAAAGCTAAATAATACAGGAGTACTTTAATTACTTTAATCCTGATTGTAATGTCTGATAATTCTGGACTACTAGGTTTCATATCATTTGTCTGATATTTTAAATTAGTTAATATCTCATTAGTTGTTTGATAATTAGTATTTGATATATTTCTTATTTTAATAGTTAATTTTAGAACGAATATCAAACTATGAAGCAGGTAACATTTTCTTATGGAGGTAAAATTTGCATACACCGCAATGTGCAGGTCTAGGGGTCCAATCCGGGGAGTCTTGGTGGGTGTACACACCTGTGTAAGCACGACTCCTGTCAGGGCGTAGAGCATGTCCATCCTTCTGAGAGGGTCCTCATTCCCTTTCCCGTCCATCCCTGTCTCCAGAGGCAACCACTGCTTGGGTATCGATCACAGTGGATTAGTTGTGCCTGTTCTTGAACTTCATAAAAATGAAATCACTCATTTCATTTAGGCTTTTTTGGTGTGGCTTCTTTTACTTAACACGTGTGTGAAATTCATCCATGAGTTTACACACATCCGTTCATTCTTTTTTTATTGCTCAGTGGCATTGTATTTGTGTATTATGCATTCTTGTATGAATGGACACGGGTTGTTTTCAGTTTGGGCTGTTATGAATATGGTGCTGAAACATGATGTTACCAGCATTTTAATGGACAGATGTTTTCATTTCTTTTGGGTCAGTAGTAGTTTGGAGTGGAATGGCTAGCTTTAAGTGTACATTTTCCTTCGTGAAAGGCAGCCAGTTTTCCAAAGTGTTGTGCTGTTTCTTACTCTTATGCTTACTTAGCAGTGGGGTGGACCTGTCCTCCTCTTCCCCCTCTGTGGTGTCAGCAGTCTTTCTTTCAGGCATTTTAGTGGGAGTGAGATCTCTTTCTTTCTTTCTTTTTTTTTTTTTTTTGAATTGGAGTCTCACTCCATCGCCCAGGCTGGAGTACAGGGGCATGCTCACGGCCACCCCAGCGTCGATCTGCTGGGCTCTGGCAATCCTTCCGCCTCAGCCTCCCAAGTAGCTAGAACTACAGGCGTGCACTACCAAGCCCGGCTAATTTTGTATATTTATTTATTGTAGAGATGAGGTCTTGCCAAGTTGCTCAGGCTGTTCTTGAACCTATGGGCTCAGGTGATCCCCTCACCTCAGCCTCTCAAAGTATTGGGATTACAGGCTTGAGCCACGGTGCCCAACCGAGATCTCTCTTACTGATGTGTCATGATGTCGAACTTTTTATGTGTTTATTGGTCATTCTTAGATCTTTTATGAAATGTCTGTTCAAGTCTTTTGCCCATTTGTCCACATCTGTCATAAGAATATGAATCTTTATGCAATTCTGTTTTGTATTTATATAGACATAAATTATCTCACAATATGTTTTGTAACTTTTGCTTTAAGGTAAATTTTTTAAAGAAAATATGAGAAAAAGTATTTCATTTATCCATGTATCCACCATTTCTAATGCTTTTTATTCCTTCCTGTAGTTCAAGCTTTCTGTGTTATTTCTCTTCAACCTAAAGAAGTTCATTTAACATTTCTTGTGGTACAATTCTCTTGGCAGTAAATTCTTCCAGCTTTTGTTACATAAATATAGCCTTTTTAAGCTTTTATTTTTGAAGGATATATTTATTGGATATGGATTTCTTATGGGTCAGCTTGTTATCTTTTAGTGATTTAATGATCTCATCGTCTCCTGGTTTTGTTAATTCTGAATAGAAATTAGATGCAATTTGTCTCTCCTTTTCTCTGGTTTCTTTAAAGACTGTCTCTTTAATTTTGGTTTCTAGCAGTTTGACTCTGATAAGTTTAATTGTGGTTGGTTTCCTTTTTGTTTATTATGGCTGAAATTTATTATGATTTTTGGAGCTTTAAGTTTGCATTTTTTCCTACTTTAAGGAAAGTTTGCAGTTATTCCATGGAATACTTTTCTGTTGATTATTTCTTATTTCTCCTTTTGGGACTCTCTTTGCTTACACGTTAGAACATTTGGTATTGTCTCACCTGTCCGTGAGACTCTGCTCGTTTTACTTCTATCTTTTTCTCTCTATTCTCTTCAGTTTTAATAATTTCTTGAGATATAGTATTCAGGTCCACCAACTCTTCCTTTTCTGTCTTCAATCTGCTGCTAAACTCATGCAGTGGCTTTCATTTCAAACTTTTGTTTCTTTTCAGTTCTAGAATTTTTACCAATTCTCTTGTATAGTCAGTCAGTGCATGTCTATGCGATCTCGGTTTCTGTTCGGTTATCACAGGCATCTTTTCCATTAAGTCCAGTAAGCACTTGTGAGCACTCCTTAGCTGTTTCGAAGTCCTTGTTTAATTCCAGTATTTGGGATATGCTGGGATCTGTTTTGTGGGCTTCGTTTTCGTCAGTAGGATATTGCCATAGTAGTAACACGTTTAGACATTTTGCTGTGCACTAGACCCTTTTGGATTAGGCATTGGAAGAAGCCTGCCTCTGCTATCTTCCCCTGAAAATGTTGTTTTCTTTCATCAGGCAACTAAATTACCATCCGATCACCTTAAACTTCATGGTGGCTTGGCGCTCCTTTTTGCTCCTCTGGCTGTCTTTTGTCTTTCATGTAGTCCAAGACGAACTCCTGGTTCCTGGGACATGAGTTTTACCATAAGACGTGGCCCTTTAACTTGGCACAGCCACAGGTGTCTACACTGGTCTCAGCTCTTCTGGGCTCCAGCTTACGCATCCCCCGGGAACCTTGGGGGCCTCCCTCTCCTCGGAACGCGTGAGATTTCTGGGCCATGTGAGGGTTTGAGGGGAGACTTCATGCAGACCGTGGCGCTCCCTTGACTGTGGTGCTCCCTTTCTGGGATTTTTCATTCTGTAATTTCTAGCCACCTGGAAGTTCTGAGCACCACTCTCTCACTCTTCACACTAATAAACCTGACTCTCTGTGTGTCAGTTTCGTGAGAAAGCACCAACTCACCATGAGTTGCCTTAGAGCTGCCTTAACATTGCTCTCTGGTGCAGTCTCAGGGCTGCATCCGCTCTATATTTTTGGTCCTGTTTTTAGTCACTGATGCCTTCAAAGGGTGTTTTTAATATTTTTCCGGAGTTCCTAATTATTATCTGTAGGTGGGTTAGTCTAATTTAAGCCGCTCAGTCATTACTGAAGCTGGAACTAGAATCACGTACCTCTCGCTCACCTTTTATACTTTTCTCAACCTGTCCCTGCTTTCTCCTAATGCGCTTATAGGACTTTATTTCTCAGGGTGGGAACTGTTGTTTCATACGAAAAGGAATAAAACAAATTAAATTAGACCACTTACTCAGATTCACAGGAAAAAACCCATATATAATACAAATGTACTCAACATGTAATGTATTCTGATAACGAAGAAAAGAAGTCCAGAGTGTGTCTTCATCGACCACAAAATGTCCTGCTGCTGCTCCCCATTTCAACTTCGCAGGGGAATTGGTCTTAGTCTGGGCTGGCTGCTGCATCAGCGACCCGTGAATAGGGTCGCTTTAACAACAGGGATGCCCCCAGGTTTTGGATTCCGGCAGTCTGAGGTCTGAGCGCCCGTGTGGCTGGGCTCTTGGTGAGGGCCCTCTTCCTGGCCGTGTTCTCACATGACCCTCCCATGGTACATCCTCTTTTTACAATGGCGTTAATTCCATCACGGGCTCCGCCCTTTTGCCCTCACCTGAGCCTAACTATCTCTTGAAGGCCTCACCTCCAGACACAGATGCCATCACACGGAGGATGGGGACTTCAGCCTATGTATTTTGGAGGGACACATCCATTCAGTCTGTGGATGTTTATTCTGTTTATCTACACATAATTAAACACAATTACACACAATTATTGGACGCCTAGTCTGGCCATGGAGCTTCCGACCCCAGCGAACACCCCGGAAGACTATCCCTTACACTTCAGATCTGGGGGGAGCAGATGGATGCTGGGAGTGTCCATGGGGCGAGCGCTTTCAGGTGGAGCTGAGCTCTGCGGAGAGCCACGGAGAGCCCAGGGAGCACTGGCAACCAAGCTGTAGTGATGCGGAGGCCCAGGGACAGCAGGAGGCGCACAGGTGAGCCAGTCACATTTCGTCTCACGGGCATGAACGCGGAACGCTGTGCTCTCACTAAAAATCTGTGTCTTCCAGCCTAGTTGCTTTCAGATTCTGCACTGTAATCGTTGATTCGGGGCTTTGTGTCTTTCTCCTTATGTCCTTCCCGGCTCCGCTTCTTGGCATTCCTTTCCTTGTTCCTTCCGTCCCAGCGTGGCTGAGCCGTTGGAAACACCTGCTCCCAGGCAGGAGTCCAGAGCCCCGATGTCGCCCCTGCTGGCCTGTCCCCTTGCGTGGCTGACTTCTGATGTTTCGGCCTCGCGGGGGAGCAGTTCTGTGTCCCTCCGCATGGAGATATCTGTTCTGCTGCCCCTCTCCAAAGAAGCCAAGTGGGTGCATTCCATTTCATTTCAGTTTGGAAAGGAAGGATGCTCGCTGGTTCATCCCAAATTAAACAACATTTTGAAACATCAACAGACGGACATACTTTGGAAAAAAAAAAAACTTAATGTAAATATAGAACAAGGAAAGCAAGAAGACTGTTTCGCCAAAGTGTTAACATGCTTTATTTTCATATTGAACTCCTTTCGGCCCACTTCTGGAAGCTTCCTAATTGTTTCACCTGGACATTGCAGCACCCGGCTGCTTTCTGGGAGCATCTTCTTTGGCACCTGCCTGGTGAGGGGCCCCGAGAGAGCATGTCCCTGTACAAACGTGTGGGCGCGGCTAGGGCAGGACTGAACCCCTTGTTTACTCTCTGGCATGTCTCGTGTGACATACACAAGACAGCAAACTCCCTTGGGGTTTTTCCAAATGACTCAGGTGTCTTAAATCAGTCGTATTGTAATAGCCGGCCATCTTGCAGCTCCTAGAGGGAATGTGTGTAAAGCTCGCACAGTTTGTCGTGTTTTTGCAGGTTGGTTCACCATGACCTGAAACAGGGCCGGGGCTGGCTTCTCATCACACAGTTGCCACTGAGGAGTTGATCTGAGCTCACAGATCCCTTGAGAGACAACCCAGGGGGCCCCGAGAGTGGGAAGCACCCCCGTTGCAAGGTGGGGAGCCCTTCTGTCATCACATTTGTTTGCTGACAGTGCTCCTTTTAAGGCTGAGATGGTGACTTAGTTTCCCGGGACATTCTCAAGTGAAACGGAGTGCGTTGTGAGTAAGGAGGAACTTTGGAAGTCAGACTGGCTAAGGGTGCTAGCATTGGCTGTTTCGTGTCCGTCTCTAGAAAGGACGGGCCGTGGCAACTTTCTCATAGCAGCGACGAGGGCGCTGACGCCGCCTCCTCGCGAGCCGACGAGACGCGGGGGACCTTCACATCCACAAAAACCCCAATTCTGTAAGTCCGTGGCTCAGCAGTCACACTGTTAACAGCAAGACTCTGTGATTTCAGAAAGAGGCCGGCGGGCGGAGTCAGATGCAAGGTCATCTCGAGAAAGGCTCGTTCGGCCACTGAATTTGCTGAAACTTAACTGGCGGAAACGGCCTTCTCAAACGGATGCCGGTACGCGGAAGGGATTCTCCGGCCTCCCAAGGCCACTGGGCGTGAGGCGGCGCTTTGCGAAGCCGAGGCCGCCGTTTCCCCGGAAGCTGCGTGCGTGTGCGCCGCG
>NW_007246659.1:249239-252098 GCF_000164805.1 Carlito syrichta | reverse complement strand
TGCAGGGTCATATGGAAGGTCAATTTTTAGAGCTTTTAGGATCGCCACACTGCTTTCCACAGAGGTTGCACTAGTTTACACTCCCACACAGTGTAGAAGTGTTCCCTTTTCACCACACCCTCTCCAGCAGCTGTTATTTTTTGAGTTGTTGATAATTGCCATTCTGACTGGAGTTAGGTGGTATCTCAGTGTGGTTTTGATTTGCATCTCCCTGATGATTAGTGAGGTTGAGCATTTCTTCATGTGTTTGTTGGCTGCTCGAATGTCTTCTTTTGTGAAGTGTCTGTTCATATCTTTTGCCCATTTTATAATGGGGTTGTTTGTTTTCTTCTTTTCAGTACGTTTCAGTTCCTTGTAGATCCAGGATGTTAAGCCTTTGTCAGACCTAGAGTTGGCAAATACTTTTTCCCAGTCTGTAGGCTGTCTCCCTGCTCTCTTGATGGTTTCTTTGGCTTTGCAGAAACTTGTCAGTTTAATAAGGTCCCACTTGTCTATCTTCTCTCTTATGACCTTTGGGTTTCGGGTTTTGTACAGGAATTGGATGCCAGTTCCGATTTCCATGAGAGTATTTCCTTCCTTTTCTAAGGTTCTTATGGTTTGAGGTTTTACATTTAGGTCTCTGATCCATTTGGAGTTAACCTTTGTGCATGGGGATAGATAGGGGTCCTGTTTCAATCTTCTGCATGTGGTCAGTCAGTTTCCCCAGCACCATTTACTGAATAGGTTCTCCTCTCCCCAGTGGTAGGTGGTGGGGGCTTTGTCGAAGATGAGTTGGTTGAGAAATTGAAGTTTTGCTTCTGGAATCTCAATTCTGTTCTATTGACCTATATGCCTGTTCCTGTACCAATACCAAGCTGTTTTGATGATTGTAGCTTTATAGTAAAGTTTGAAGTCTGGTATTGTGATACCACCAGCTTTGTTTTTTTGCTGAGGATTGTTCTGGCTATTCTTGGACGTTTGTGTTTTATATGAATTCCTGTGTTGTTTTTTCTAGGTCTGAGAAGAATGTTGTTGGTAATTTAATGGGTATTGCATTGAATTTGTAGATTGCCTTAGGTAAGATGGACATCTTCACAATGTTGATTCTTCTGATCCATGAGCATGGGATATTTTTCCACTTGTTCATGTCGGCTTTGATTTCTTTGAGCAGTGTTTTGTAATTTTCATTGTAAAGGTCTTTCACGTCTCTGGTTAGGAAGATGCCAAGGTATTTCATTTTTTTTGTGGCTATTGTGAATGGAACTGTGTTTTTTATTTGGGTTTCTGTTTGTTTCTTATTGGTGTAGAGAAATGCGATTGTCTTTTGTACATTTATTTTGTAACCTGAGACTTTGCCAAAGGCCTTTATCAATGTTAGGAGGCCTTTGACAGATTCTCTTGGGTTTTCAAGGTACACAATCATATCATCTGCAAAGAGAGATAACTTGCCTTCCTCTTTTCCTATTTGAATACCTCTGATTGCCTCCTCTTCTCTGATTGCTCTAGCCAGGACTTCCAATACTATGTGAGGTGAGAGTGGGCATCCTTGTCTAGTTCCAGTTTTCAGGGGAATTGGTTCCAAGTTTTGTCCATTTAGGAGTATGCTGGCTGTGGGTTTCTCATAGATGGCTTTTACTATTTTGAAGTATGTTCCCCATATGCCTAGATGTTCAAGGGTTTTTTCATCAAGAAGGGGTGCTGGATTTTATCAAAAGCTTTTTCTGCATCTAATGATATGATCATGTGGTTTTTGTTTTGACATCTGTTGATGTATTTAATTACATTTATGGTTTTACGAATGTTGAACCAGCCTTGGATCCCAGGAATGAAGCCTACTTGGTCATGGTGGATGATTTTTGAGATGTATTGCTGAATCCGGTTGCTAGGATCTTGTTGAGAATTTTAGCATCTATGTTCATCAAAGATATTGGCCTGTAGTTCTCTTTCTTTGTTGGGTCTTCACCTGGCTTGGGTATCAATGTGATGTTGGCTTCGTAAAATGATTTGGGGAGAGTTCCATCTTTTTCAATCGCCTGGAATACCTTCAGTAGGATTGGTATCAGCTCCTCCTTGAATGTCTTGTAGAATTCTGCTGGAAAGCCATCTGGACCAGGGCTTTTTTTTGTAGGAAGTTTTCTTATTACATAGTCTATTTCCTTGATTGTTATTGGTCTATTTAGGGTCTCAATTTCTTCTTGTTCCAACCTAGGTAGGTTGTGTGATGTCAGAAAGTCCTCCATTTCCTTCTGGTTTTCAAGTTTGTTTCCATACAAGTGTACGTAGTAGTCTCTAATGATCTTTTGTATTTCTTCAGGGTCAGATGTGACTTCATCTTTTGTGTTTCTGATTATGCTTATTTGGTTTTTTTCTCGTTTTTTCTTGGTCAGTCTAGCTAGGGGACCATCAATCTTGTTTACCCTTTCGAAGAACCAGCTTTTTGTTTCATTGATTTTTTGTATTATCTTTTTGTCTTCTATGTCCTGGATTTGGGCTTTTATTTTGGTGATCTGGATTCTTCTGCTGAAATTAGGGTTTTTGTGGTCTTGCTTTTCCAGCTTCTTTAGGTGGCTTGTTAGGTTGTGAATTTCTGTTCCTTCCATTGTCTTCATGTGTGTTTGTAGGGATATAAATTCCCCTCTTACTACAGCTTTCAGGGCATCCCAGAGATTTTGGTAAGATGTTTCTTTATTTTCATTTGTTTCCAGGTATCTTTTGATCTCTATTTTGATGTCATCATTGACCCAGGAGTTATTTAGCATCATGCTGTTTAGTGTCCATGTCTTTGTGGGTTTTGGGGGGACTTTGTTGGTGTCAATGTTTATTTTTATTCCACTGTGGTCCGAAAAGGTGCATGGCAAAATTTCAGTCCTTTTAAATTTA
>NW_007246659.1:240534-248975 GCF_000164805.1 Carlito syrichta | reverse complement strand
TCGCTACTCCTCCTTTTCTTTTGTATTCCATTTTCCTGAAAGTTTGTTTCCCATCCTCTTACTTTGAGTCTGTGAGTATCCTTTCTAGTGAGGTGAGTCTCTTGAAGGCAATAGATTGTTGCCTGATGATATTTTATCCATTTTGCCACTCTATGTCATTTCAGTGGTGCATTTAGTCCATTCACATTTAGACTAATAACTGAAATGCAAGAGTTGATCCCTGTCATAAGGTTCTTACAGAGTTGTTCCTGTTTGTTTCTTGTCTTTCTTTGGGTTTTGGAGTTGGTTCATGTACATATATCTTTTTTATTTTTTAAAATAATGATCATTCTGACTGGTGTAAGGTGGTATCTCATTGTGGTTTTAATTTGCATTTCCCTGACAATGAGTGATGCTGAGCATTTTTTTCATGTTTGCTGACCATTTGTATATCTTTTGTCAAGAGATGCCTTTTCATGGCATTTGCTCACTATTTAAGGGGATTTTTCTTTCTTGCTGATTTGTTTGAGTTCTTTGGAGATTCTGGATGTTAGTTCCTTGTTAAATGTATTGTTTGTGAATATTTTCTCCCATTTTCCTATCCTTGCCTATTTAATCTGATTATTTCTTTTGCTGTGTGGAAGCTTTTCCATTTACTTAATCTTCACTTGTTTATTTTTATTTTGTTGCATTTTCTTTCAGGGTCTTAGCCATAAATTCTTTGCTTAAGGCCAGTGATATCTTAGCTATGAAATTTGATTGGTTTCCTTATATTTGCATAAATGACACCACATTTATTTTGCAGAAATTATTTTTAAACAAAGCAAAGATTCTCAGCAAGTGATTAATTTGTGGGCAAGTCACTTTGTGTTTGTGCATCAAGACAATGTACTAATATCTTTCAGGTGTACTAAAAATTAACTAAGCTAAGAATATTTGTAGTATAATGTCAAATCACAGGACCCATTGAAATATTTTCTTTTCATAGGGAATTTCTTAGAAGAAGTACAACTATTTATATACACACTTCCAAACTTACAGAGCTAATAATATGTCAGTCTGAAAGTACCTGCCATGGTAGGTTGGTAATTCAAAAGCCTCTCTCAGATCAGCCCTTTCTACCTCTCCAGTTTCACCTAATTTGACAACCTCAAGTTATTAGATACTATATATACTTTGACAGAAAGTATCTCAGGGGGTAATACTGAGGGAACCTGAGACAGAGAATATCTAGGTTTGTCCAGGATTCATATGATTTTTAAGGGTATTATTGTGTCTGACTGTGGAAAGAAGATCTGGAACAAGAAAAGTGTTGCAATAGAAAAAACTACTAGGCAGGTCTATCCCTGGGAGTAAGCTTAGTGCATTCCATGGGGGCATATCTATAATTGTAACTGCTTTCCTATAAAACTTGATCAGGTTCATCATTTGGTGGACTCTTCCCTATGGAAACAGACATGATTTTTAGAACAGACATTTACAACATATGATCCATGTTGCCTTTAAAAACTGGTCTAACAATAAATATTCCACATTACTTGATGAAATATATTTCTTATTGCATTTCTTAAGTTTAATAACAATTCATTCCATAGAGTGATCCCTTGGTTCTCATAGAAACAATGCTAAAACTAATGCTTATGTCATTGCTGGAATGCTTTTCTTCCCCATGAGCCTGAATACCTTGTTTTTGTGAATTTGCTTCCACAGAATGAGGGAGAATCTGATTCAAGCTAACTCCCCAAGCAGACATCTTCCCAGATGCACAATACATAATGCCAAAGCTACATGGTCAACCCATGGGTACACACATTTGTATTAGAACAATCACATTGCTCTAATTGTTTATTAATTTATTCATTGCCAAGTTTTCTTATCAAAGCTACCAAAGGGAGCCTTAAAACAGAAGCAAATATCAAAGAAGCAGTTCTTTTCACTTATCTCAAAAGCATTAAACTGAGTTGGTTAAATGAATGATTGTTTGAAGAAAGACTTTTTATATGGGGAACTGACTAGAAGAAAGCTTTACACTGAGTGAATCCTGGAGAGTATGGAAAATTTTGGAACAGGTATTGGAACTTCTGCAAAGCAAGGGACTTTTCCTGAACTCTTTGGTTTCCTTAGAAACTCTCAGGAACCCACTCTGATAGAGAATTTTCGAATATTGTAATGACCATGGTAGAAGTAAGATGCCAGAATGCTTATGAATGCTGTTCCTGCCTGCTTCAAATCATTTTCTGGATAGAATTGAGCAGGGTTTCATGGGACATTTCAATAACTCTGATGTCTTAGGTATTAACATTGTTTCTACCTAAAAATTTTGGTAGGTATAATTTCAAGGAAGTTAAACTCAAAAAACTCCTGGATTACAGATCCATACAGGACCATTGATAAAAGATAAGCTTTTAATTTTTGTTGATTGGCTAAGTAAACATTCTGAAGGACAAAATTTGTAAATAATATTTTTCAGTCTTCCTTTGTTATTTAGTAACTTCCTGAAGTGATTTTTTTGAGAAGGATGTGGAGAGTGCTATGATCAATTGGTGATGTCTGTAATGGACAAGGGAGACAGAAAGAGGAGTGCTTCACTGCTAATGACTTAGGATGTGTCTTTTACAAAGTCTATTATTCTTCATAATGAAGGAAGAAATATGATTCAGAATGACTTTGTTTTCAATTTCATGCAATACCCAAAGTGAAGCTCTGAAACACCATTCATAACCTTTGTTCAACCTAATGGTTGATACCCATAGTGAATCAATACGTTAATAACTGGTATGAAATAATGGAAGTCTTACTTTATCATTTATGCAACAAAACTGGGGAAAATATGAAGAGTTTAGATATGTGAATATTTTTCAAAGTAATAATCTATTCCAAGACATCATTTAAAAAACCTTCTACCACATTGAAGATAGTAGTGCATTAGGCAATTTCTAATTTTAAACTCCCAATGTCTATAATCATGAATAAATTATATAGGATATGCAGAATATGTTTCTCTCTTCATGACTGTCTCAAACTTGCATTTATAATAAATACACATCTCCATCAAGTTGGAGCCATCAAAAGAGACAGTTTAAATGGGAGTAAGATGTTGGGGAGTAGGGGAAATAATCACTGCATGGATGAGCACACCAGCTTATATGATAATTACACTCTCAGTAATTTCAAATATTGTCAAATTGAGTTTCTTATATTCTGAGAAAAATGTTGAAATATGAGTTTATGCAGGTGTTTCATTATCGGGTCCAGAGATTCTATTAAACAAAATTTTTCCTTATAGAGACATTTTCAGAGAAAAAAAATATTAGACATTTATTTAAATTTTTTTATTGCTCAACTCCATGTCTTTTGCTGCTGGCCATACCCTGACTTTTAAGGGGAATCTATCCCACTCATACCCTCCATCTGTGTGGTCTAGGGTACATGCCCAAATTCAAATACTCAGAGTCACAGTGATTGTTTCAAAATTGGATGCACGACTTAAACTGGGTCTACCAAAAGTGGCCATATAGTTTCTGCTGTAAATATTAGACCATCTCAGTCTATTTTGGATTCTAAGTTGCATTTGCTTGTCTGATAAAGGAGGCAACCCAGAAAAAAGAAAAAGTGAGAGAGGGAAACAGGTAGTAATGGCATTCTTTGAGTAACTGGTTTGCTAAGCCCTTGAGTCAGTTTTACTGTTGTACTTTTCATTTCTGTCTTTTTTAAAACTTGTCAGCTTAAGTTGACTTTCTGTCATTTACAACCAGAAGAGACCCAATTAGTAAATGTCCACAACTCAATAATTGTATAAAATGTTACTGCAAAACTCACTTTAAACTTTGATTAATAATGCAAACTTATAGACATCATAGACTTCCAAGTATTCTTAGTGTTATAATCTTATGTTTGTAGGATACAAAATATTTCTGCACACATATCATATTTGTACACATAAAATTAAAACTATTATTAGCATATTTACATTCATTCTGCATATTGAAAGATTGCAGTATTTATAATTTTTTAATCAATTTTTTTATTATGATGTTGTGGGGTACAGTTAAGGGTTAGGTATACACTTATGTTTCATTCAGGCACCCTGTTGATAAGAGATGTTTCCCCGTCCCCAGACAGATATTTGCTACTGTTAATCCCATCTCCATTTCCCCCATAGTTTCCCAGTACTGTCAGTCATTTTCTTATAGTATTACATTGGATGTTCAAGGTCCATTATATGAGTGAGAACATGTGATACTCAGATCTTTGTTTCTGTGAGAGATCACTCAGTATTATAGACTCTAGTTCCATCCAGGTTGCTGCGAAATTCATGATTTTGTTCTTTTTTATGGCTGCGTAGTATTCTATCATGTATATGTACCACAATTTTTTAATCCAGTCCTCTTTTGATGGGCAGCATGGTTGCTTCCAGGTTGTTGCTATTGTGAACAATGCTGCGATAAACATACGTGTGCAGGTATCTTTTTAATAGAGTGACTTGACTTCTTCAGGATATATTCCCAGTAGGGGGATTGCAGGGTCACATGGGAGGTTGATATTTAGAGCTTTTAGGAATTGCCACACTGCTTTCCACAGAGGTTGCACTAGTTTACACTCCCAAAAACAGTGTAGAAGTGTTCCCTTTTCACCACACCCTCTCCAGCAGCTGTTATTTTTTTTTTTTGAGTTGTTGATAATTGCCATTCTGACTGGAGTTAAGTGGTATCTCAGTTTGGTTTTGATTTGCATCTCCCTGATGATAAGTGAGGTTGAACATTTCTTCATGTGTCAGTTGGATTGGATGTCTTCCTTTGTGAAGTGTCTGTTCATATCTTTTGCCCATTTTATACTGGGGTTGTTTGCTTTTCTCTTTTCAGCACATTTGAGTTCCTTGTAGATCCAGGATGTTAAGCCTTTGTCAGACCTGGTGTTGGCAAATACTTTTTCCCAATCTGTAGGCTGTCTCCCTGCTCTCTTGATGGTTTCTTTGGCTATGCAGAAGCTTGTCAGTTTAATAAGGTCCCACTTGTCTATCTTCTTTCTTATGACCTGTGAGTTTAGGGTTTTGCTCAGGAATTGAATGCCAGTTCCGATTTCCATGAGACTATTTCCTTCATTTTCTAAGGTTCTTATGGTTTGAGGTTTTACATTTAGGTCTCTGATCCATTTGGAGTTAACCTTTGTGCATGGGGATAGATAGGGGTCCTGTTTCACTCTTCTGCATGTGGTCAGCCAGTTTCCCCAGCACCATTTACTGAATAGGTTCTCCTCTCCCCAGTGGTAGGTGGTGGAGGCTTTGTCAAAGATGAGCTGGTTGAGAAATTGAGGTTTGCTTCTGGAATCTCAATTCTATTCCATTGATCTATATGCCTGTTCCTGTACCAATACCAAGCTGTTTTGATGATTGTAGTTTTATAGTAAAGTTTGAAGTCTGGTAATGTGATACCACCTGCTTTGTTGTTTTGCTTAGGATTGTTCTGGCTATTCTTGGATGTTTGTGTTTCCATATGAATTCCTGTGTTGTTTTTTCTAGGTCTGAGAAGAATGTTGCTGGTAATTTGATGGGTATTGCATTGAATTTGTAGATTGCCTTAGGTAAGACGGACATCTTCACAATGTTGATTCTTCCAATCCATGAGCATGGGATATTTTTCCACTTGTTTGTGTCATCTTTGATTTCCTTGAGCAATGTTTTGTAGTTTTCATTGTAAAGGTCTTTCACATCTCTGCTTAGAAAGATGCCAAGGTATTTCATTTTTTTTGTGGCTATTGTGAATGGAATTGTGTTTTTTAATTGGGTTTCTGTTTGTTTATTATTGGTGTAGAGAAATGCGATTGTTTTTTGTACATTTATTTTGTATCCTGCGACTTTGCCAAAGGCCTTTATCAGTGTAAGGAGGTTTTTGACAGCTTCTCTTGGGTTTTCAAGGTACACAATCATATCATCTACAAAGAGAGATAACTTGACTTCTTCTTTTCCTATTTGGATACCCCTGATTTCCTTCTCTTCTCTGATTGCTTGAGCCAGGACTTCCAATACTATGTTGAACATGAGGGGTGAGAGTGGGCATCCTTGTCTTGTTTCAGTTTTCAAGGGAAATGGTTCCAATTTTTGTTCATTTACGAGTATGCTGGCTGTGGGTTTCTCTTAGATGGCTTTTACTATTTTGAGGTATGTTCCCTGTATGCCTAGATGTTTAAGGGTTTTTGTGAAGAAGGGGTGCTGGATTTTATCAAAAGCTTTTTCTGCATCTAATGATATAATCATGTTGGTTTTTTGTTTTGACATCTGTTGATGTATTTAATTACATTTATGGTTTTACGAATGTTGAACCAGCCTTGCATCCCAGGGATGAAGCCTACTTGGTCATGATGGATGATTTTTTTTTTTTGAGTGGGAGTCTCACTCTGTCGCCCAGACTGGAGTGCAGTGGCCCCTCCCGACCACCGCAGCCTCGACCTGCTGGGTCCAGCGAACCTTTCGCCTCAGCCTTCTGAGTAGCCAGAATTACAGACATGCGCTACCACGCCCGGCTGATTTTTTGATTTATTGTAGAGATGAGGTCTCGCTGCCCAGGTGGGTCTCGAACCCGTGGGCTCAGGCAATCCACCCACCTCAGTCTCCCAAAGGTGCAGGATTACAGGCTGAGCCACCGAGCCCGGTTATGATGGGTGATTTTTGAGATGTATTGCTGATTCCGGTTTGCTAGGATCTTGTTGAGAATTTTAGCATCTATGTTCATCAAAGATATTGGCCTGTAGTTTTCTTTCTTTGTTGGAGCTTTACCTGGCTTGGGTATCACTGTGATATTGGCTTCGTAAAATGATTTGGGGAGAGTTCCATCTTTTTAAATCACCTGGAATACCTTTAGTAGGATTGGTATCAGCTCCTCCTTAAATGTCTTGTAGAATTCTGCTGGAAAGCCATCTGGACTAGGGCTTTTTTTGGTAGGTAGTTTTCTTATTATGTAGTCGATTTCCTTGATTGTTATTGATCTATTTAGGGTCTCAATTTCTTCTTGTTCCAACCTAGGTAGGTTGTGTGATGTCAGAAAGTCCTCCATTTCCTTAAGGTTTTCAAGTTTGTTTCCATACAAGTGTATGTAGCAGTCTCTAATGATCTTTTGTATTTCTTGAGGGTCAGATGTGACTTCATCTTTTGTGTTTCTAATTGTACTTATTTGGTTTTTTCTCGGTTTTTCTTGGTCAATCTAACTAGGGGACCATTGATTTTGTTTATCCTTTCGAAGAACCAGCTTTTTGTTTCATTTATTTTTTTGTATTATCTTTTTATCTTCTATGTCCTGGATTTGGGCTTTTATTTTGGTGATCTGGATTCTTCTGCTGAATTAGTGTTTTTGTTGTCTTGCTTTTCCAGCTTCCTTACGTAGCTTGTTAGACTGTTAATTTGTGTTCCTTCCATTTTCTTCATTTGTGTTTGTAGGGATATAAATCCCCCTCTTACTACAGCTTTCAAGGCATTCCAGATATTTTGGTAAGATGTTTCTTCATTTTCATTTGTTTCCAGGTATCTTTTGATCTCTCTTTTGATTTCATCATTGACCCAGGCGTTGTTTAGCATCATGCTGTCTAGTGTCCATGTCTTTGTGGGTTTTGGGGGGACCTTGGTGGTGTCAATGTTTATTTTTATTCCACTGTGGTCCGTGAAGGTGCATGGTAGAATTTCGGTCCTTTTAAATTTGCTTATGCTTGATTTATGGCCGAGTATGTGGTCAGTCTTAGAATATGTTCCATGTGGTGATGAGTAGAATGTGCATTCTGTGGTTTTTGGATGGAGTGTTGTGTAGGTATAAATTAAGTCCATTTGTTCCAAAGTCTCATTGAGGTTCCGTATCTCCTTTTTGCCTTTTTGTGTTGATGATCTGTCTCGGGTTGTGAGGGGGGTATTAAAGTTCCCAGTTATGATGGTGTTAGAGTCAATATCTTTCTTTAGTTTTCCTAGAAGTTGCTTTATAAAAGTTGGTGCACCTATGTTGGGTGCATATGTGTTTAGGATTGATATTTCTTGTTGATGGAGTGAACATTTTATCATTATGTAGTGGCCCTCTGTATCTTTTTAAATTTTTGATCGCTTAAATGGTATTTCATCTGAAATTAGGATCTCTACTCCTCCTTTCTTTTGTGTTCCATTCGCCTGAAAATTTGTTTCCCATCCTCTTACTTTGAGTCTGTGTATGTCCTTTCTAGGGAGATGGGTCTCTTGAAGGCAGTATATTGTTGCCTGGTCATATTTTAATCCACTTTGCCATTCTATGTCTTTTCAGTGGTGCGTTTATTCCATTCACATTCAGGTTGATTATTGAAATGTGAGAGTTTTTCCCTATCATATCATTCTTTTAGAGTTGTTGTTCTTCCACTTGGTTTTGTTTTGGTCTTTCTGTTGGTTTTGGAGTTGGTTCATGTATATTTTATTCTTTTTCCTGTACTCTTGTGAAGAATGTTGTTCTTTTTTCCTT
>NW_007246659.1:224794-240431 GCF_000164805.1 Carlito syrichta | reverse complement strand
CTAGGAGTTGGTCTTGTCATTTGTTGTCTTGCAGGGGTTCTCTGAATCTCTTGTGTTTGAATTTTTGCATCACTGATTAGATAAGGGAATTTTTCTTGAATGATCTCATGGAACGTTTGTTCCAGTGTGGTCTCTGTCTCTCTTCCTGCCTCAGGAAGTCCAATTACTCTTAGGTTAGGCCTCTTGAGGTAATCGCTCATCTCTTGAAGGTTTTGTTCTGTGTTTTTGAGCTTATTTTCTGTGTTTTTAAGAGTTTGGGTTATTTCTATATTTTGTTTCTCAAGCTCTGAGATTCTTTCTTCTTCTTGGGTAATTCTGCTTTCCATGCTTATCAGTTTGTTATTTATTTCACTCACAGTATTCTTTATTACTGTGATCTCAGATATCAGCTCCTTCCTAGTTTCTTCTTGTGTCTCCTTAATTCTTTTTAATCTCTCCATTATTGTCTTGATATCTACGTTTGTAGTTTGAGACCCTTCATTCTGGGGGCTCTTCATTGTTTGCATTCTGAAGTCAGTTTTCTCAGTGTCTGCCCTCCCAGGGGTCTGGGAGAGACCCATATTCTTCTTCTGGTTTTTCTTCATTTGTGTAGATTTTTCTCTCTCTTCCCCTTTCCCTCCCCTTCTTTAATTCTGTTTTTGAGGGAAGGCAGGGTTGCTATTATTTCTATTCTGCAATATCCTGTTCTTCCTTATGAGGGTCTTCTGGATTTGTTCACTTTTCAGGTTGGAGCATAGGCTGCAATCTGTACTTTTTGCAGTTTTGAGGTTTAATTGAGAGGGAACCTGTGGTTCAGAACATATATGCTTGTTCTAGCAGCCATGAACAGGTGTATGAACATACTGGAACCTATTTCCCTCTGCCTTACAATCTGTCCATTCAGCAGTATGTAGTCTTGGTCCCTAGATTTAAAAGGGGGTATAAAAGAGGAAAATAATGGAGTAACGGGGGTCAATAGGGAGTTAGAAAGATAGACGAGTGAGAGGGAAAACAGATATAAATACCAACTATCAGGTGAGAAAGAGACACAAGGTTGGGAAGAAGTGAAGAAAGACATGTAAGAAAGAGTCCCTAAAGAGTACTCATAGCTACACAGAGACAGGCCAATAAAATCAAGAAACAGTGTAAGTCAGAAAGCAAACAACAAATGTGATCCAAACCAACAGTTACAATGATAAAATCATAAGTCAAAATAAGCGATCAGACTAAAATCTCTTCTCTCATCTCTGATTCCGGCCTCTCCCCTTTGTTTTTCATTGCAGTGTAGGGGTGGGGCTTTGTCTCCTGTTTCGTTCCATTACCTTAGGAACTGAGGTAAAGTTTGTTGATAGGTGGTCGGGGCAATGGAAGTCTCTGCCTGGAGAATGGTGAGGCAGTTTGTGCAGATCTGTTTTTCTCCACTTCTCTGGGTCCCCCAGCTTGGGGTCTCACGCTGAGTGCCTCAGCCAGGTTGGGCCCCGAGTTCCACAACTCCAGAGCTCCAAAGGGCAAGCGGTGAGCGGCAAGAGTGGCCCTGGGCCCCCCATGGGGTCATTCAACCAGGAATGGGACTGGTGTCTCTGAGGGGCGGGCCCCCAGAGCCTCCCTGAGTGACCGGCGGCTTGGTGCCGGGTGCCAGGCTGGAGAGGATGTAGCCAGGGAGGGAGCTGGAAGGGGGCTGGGACCCGAGACTCCCATGCATGTAGTGGAACAGCAGCAGCAGGGGGCTACAATATCTGGCCCTGCATGGGACCGAAGGTCCTCAGGCCTCGCACCAGTGTTGCTGGTGGTCGGCTGGGGGTTGGAGGAAGAGAAGTAAGAGTCTTTGTGGGAACTCACATTTGGAGAATCTCACAAGTTCACCTATGCTGTTGCCATCTTGTTCCCATCCTCTACAATTTTTTACTTTTTAAAATTTTAAGAATGTGGGTTACAATTCAGGATTAGATATGCAAATGGTTATTGTTCAGGTAAAGTTTGGGCCTCACTGTGGTCCTCATGTCACCTGGTTTGAAATCAGGTACCTTTATTGATGTTATGTCCCTCTCCAACCCCCCTGGCAGTTTCCTTCTACTGCCAATCCCTTTTTTATAGTTTAATGATAATTGTGCAGGATCTGCTTATGAGTGAGAACATGTGGTACTCAGTTCTTTGTTTCTGTGATAGATCACTCCGAATTATAGACCCTAAATCCATTCAAGTTGCTGTGAAGCTCACAATTTTGTCCTTTATGACTGTGTAATATTCTATCATGTATAAGTACCACATTTAAAAAAAAATCCAGTCCACCTTAGATGGGTAGCACGGTTGGTCCCATGTTTTTGCTATTGTGAATAGTGCTGCAATAAACATGCATGTGCAGATATCTTTTTCACAGAATGATTTAAGTTCCTCTGGGTATATTCCCAGAAGGGAGACTGCTGGGTCATATGGAAGGTCAATTTTTAGATCTTTCAGGAATTGCCACACTGTTTTCCACAGAGGTTGTACTAGTTTACACTTCCACCAGCAGTGTAGAAGTGTTCCCTATTCCCTGCATCCTGTCCAGCATCTGTTGTTTTTTAAATTACTGATGATGACCATCCTGACTGGAGTTAGGTGGTATTTCAGTGTGGTTTTTATTTGCATTTCTTTGATGATTAGTGAGGCTGAGGAGTTTTTCATGTATCTGTTGGCTGCTCATATGTCTTCTTTTGAAAAGTGTCTATTCATATCTTTTGCCCTCTTTGTAATGGGGTTATTGGTTTTTTTCTTTTTGGCACATTTGAGTTCCTTGTAGATCTTAGATGTTAGGCCTTTGTCAGATATACAGTTGGTCAATATTTTTTCCCAGTCTGTGGGCTGTCTCCCGGCTCTCTTGAGGTTTCTTTGACTTTGCAGAAGCTTTTCAGTTTGATGAGGTCCCACTTGTCTACTTTGTCTCTTATGGCTTGGACATTTGGGGTTTTGATCAAGAATTGGTTTCCAGTTCCAATTTCTATAGGGCATCTCCTGTATTTTCTAAGGTTCTTATAGTTTGAAGTATTGTGCTTAGGTGTTTAATCCATTTAGAGTTGATTTTTGTGTATGGTGATAGATAGGGATCCTGTTTTAATCTTCTGCATGTGGTCATCTAATTTCCCCAGCACCATTTACTGAGTAAGTTCTCCTTGCCCCAGTGATTGTTAGTGGAGGCTTTTTTGAAGATTAGCTGGTTGAGAGATTGAGATTTTGCTACTGGAATCTCTCTCCTGTTCCATTGGTCTATATGTTTGTTTTTGTACCAATACCAGGATGTTTTGATTATTGTAACCTTATAATAAAGTTTAAAGCCTGGAAGTGTGTTACCTCCCATTTTGTTTCTTTTGCTGATAATTGTTTTGGCTATGTGTGATCATTTATGTTTTCATATGAATTTCTGTATTGCTGTTTCTAGGTCAGAGAAGAATGATGCTGGCAATTTAATGGGTGTTGCATTAAATCTGTAGATTGCCTTGGGTAGGATGAACATCTTAACAATGTTGATTCTTCCCAATCCAGGAGCATGAAATTTTCCATTTGTGTGTGTCATCATTGATTTCTTTGAGCAGCATTTTGTAGTTTTCATTGTAAAGATCTTTCACTTCTCTGGTTAGGAAGATGCTGAGGTATTTCTTTTTTGTTGTTGTTGTTACTATTGTGAATGAGATTGTGCCTTTTATTTGGTTCTCTGTCTGTTTGTTGCTGGTGTGTAGGAATATGATTGTCTTTGTTCATTGATTTTGTATGCTGAGATTTTGCCAAAGTCCTTTAATAGTACAAGGGTTTTTTTTGACAAATTCTCTTGGAATTTCAAGGTATAGAATCATATTGTCAGCATAGAGGGATAACTTGACTTTCTCTTTTCCTATTTGAATACCCCTCCGATTTCCTTGTCTTGTCTGCTCTAGCTAGAGCCTCCAACACAATGCTGAACAGGAGGGATGAAAGTGGGCGTCCTTGTCTAGTTCCAGTTTTCAGGGGCAATGCTTTCAATTTCTGTCCATTTAGCAATATGTTGGCTGTGGTTTTATCACAGATGGCTCTTATTAATTTGGGGTATGTTCTTTCTATGCCTAGGTGTCCAAGGGTTTTTGTCAAGAAGAGATGCTGGATTTTATTGAAAGTGTTGTTCTTCACCTAATTATATAATCATGTGATTCTATTTTTACATCTGTTGATGTATTTAATTATAGATTGGACCAGTCCTGCATCCCTGGGATGAACCTTACTTGATCATGGTAGATGATTTTTGAGTTGTGTCATTGAATCCAACTTGCTAGCATCTTGTTGAGTATTTTAAAACTTATGTTCATTAGGGATATTGGCCTGTATTTCTCTTTCTTTGTTGAATCCTTACCCTATTTGAGTATCAATGTGATGTTAGCTTCATAAAATGATTTGGGGAGAGTTCCACCTTTCTCAATTGCTTGGAATACTTTCAGTAGGATTGGTACCAGCTCTTCCTTGAATGCCATCTGGTCCAGGACTTTTTTTTTGGTAGGTACTTTTCTTATGATGGAGTTGATTTCCTGGGTTGTTATTGGTCTATTTAATGTCTCAATCTTTTCTTGTTTCAACCTGGGGGCATTGTGTGATGTCAGAAAGTCCTCCATTTCCTGTAGGTTTTTGAGTTTGTTTCCATACAGGTGTACATAGTAATCTCTGAGAATTTCTTGTATTTCTTCAGGATCCATTGTGATTTCATCTTTTGTATTTCTGATTGTTTTTATTTGGGATTTTTGTCTCTTTTTTGGTCAGTTTGACTAGGGTTCATCAATCTTTATCCTTTCAAAGAACCAGCTTTTTGTTTAGTTAATTTTTTCTATGATACCTTTTGTGTTCTGTGTATTTGGGCTTTAACTTTGATAATCTGGATTCTTCTGGTGAAGTTAGAGTTTTGGTGGTCTTGCCTTTCCAGCTACCTTAGGTGATTTGTTGGGTTTTTAACTTGTGATCTTTCCATTTTGATGTGGGTTCATGAAGAAATGTATTTCTTTCTCAGTATTGTTTTCATGGCATCCCACAGGTTTTAGTAAGACGTGTCTCTATTTCCATTAGTTTCCAGAAATATTTTAATTTTGCTTTGCTTTCCATGTTGACCCAGGAGTTGTTCAGCATCATGCTGTTTAGTGTCCATGTCATTGTGGGTTTGGGGGAAGCTTGGTTTGTGTTGATATTTATTTTTATTCCACTGTGGTCTGAGAAGGTGCATGACAGTGTATTGTTTTTATGGAATTTGTTTATGTTTGATTTATGGTCGAGGATGTGTTCAATCTTGGAGTACATCCCATGTGTTGATGAGTAGAATTTATATTCTGTGGTTGTGGAGTAGAGTGTTCTGTAGGTATCTATTAAGTCCATTTGGTCAAGCATCAAGTTGGGGTTCTGGATCTCCAAGTTGATTTTTGCCTCAATGATCTAGCTAAGGTTGTTAGTAGGGTATTTTAGCCCTCAGCTATAATAGTTATAGAGTCAATATCTTTTTAAAGTTTAGCTAGAAGCTGCTTTATAAAAGTTGGTGCTCCTATGTTGGGTGAACATATGTTTGGGATGGATATTTCTTGTTGATGGAATTAAACTTTTATCATTATATAGTGACTTTCTATATCTTTTTAAATTTTTGATAACATAAAAGATATTTTGTCTGATATTAAGATTCCAAGTCCTGCTTACTGTTGTGTTCCATTTGCCTGAAAATTTGTTTTCTATCCTCTAACTTTGAGTCTGTGAGTGCCCATTCTGGTGAGATGAGTCTTCTGTAGATAGCATATTGTTGTGTCATGTTTTTTAAAATCCAGTTTGTCATTCTATGTCTTTTCAGTGGTGCATTTAGTCCATTCACATTCAGACTTATTATTGAAATATGAGTTTCTCCCTGTCATGAAGTTCTTATAGAATTTGTTGTTACTTTTGTGATATTTTATTTATTTGTCTTTTGGTCTTCTTTTTTGGGGGGGTTGATATTTTGTGTGTTTTTAATCTTTTCCCTGCATTCTTCAAGAGAGTGTGGTTGTTCTTCTTTTCTTTCTTTCTTTCTTCTGTGCTTAATACTTTCTTAAGCATTTCATGTAAAACTGATCTGGAGGTGGCATAAACTCTTGGGGATTGAGTGTCTGGGAAGAATTTGAGTTCTCCATTGCTGATGAAGCTTAGATTGGTTGGTTAAGAAATTTTGGTTGGAATTGTTTATCTTTGAGACCTTTGAAGTTTGGATTCTGGTCTGTTCTAGTTTGTAGTATTCCTTTCTCTCTTTTTTTTTTTTTTTTGGAAAATTTTGACCAATTTATTTTGTTTATATTTCCTTTTTTTTGGTGTAGGTTCAAGAGAGCTAAATATGATAACAATCAAAAGAGATCTTTCAATAAGTTTAAAATAAATATTCAAAGTAATAAGAAAGCAATGGTCATAGTATAATTGGCAGTTTTTGTTCTCTACTTGTGATATATAAAATAATGGTATATATTAGAATTGGTGACAGACTGAATGAACAATATGAGATATTTTCTTTTTTCTTTTTGAGTTGGAATTTCACTCTGTTGCCCAGGCTGGAGTGAAGTGGCATGCTCATGACTACTTCCCAGCATTGACCTCCTGGGTTCAGGCAATCCTTCTGCCTCAGCCTTCCAAGTAACCAGAACTATAGGCATGCACTACCATGCCCAGCTAATTTTTTTTCTTTTAATTTTTAGGTTTTAAAGATATGGGGTGCCATTCAGGGTTAGGTATACAATTGTTCATTATGCAGGTACCCTTGCTGATGAGGTGTGCCTCCCTTCCCCAACAAATTCCCATTACTGCCAATCCTGCATTCCCCCACCCCCTACAGTTTCTTGCTACTGCCAATCTTTTTCTTATGGTACTACAATAATTGTTCAAGATCCACTTATGAGCAAGAACATGTGATACTCAGTTCTTTGTTTCTGTGATAGATCACTCAGTATTATAGACTCTAAGTCAATTCAGGTTGCTGTAACTTCCATGATTTTGTCCTTTTTTATGGCTGCATAATATTCCATCATGCATATGTACCACATTTTTTTTTTATCCAGTCATCTTTCGATGAGCAGCACGTTTGGTTCCATGTTCTTGCTATTGTGAACAATGTTGCAATAAACATACATGTGCAGGTATCTTTTTCATAGAATGATTGGAGTTCCTCCAGGTATATTACCAGTAGGAGGATTATGGGATCATATGGAAGGTCAATTTTTAGATCTTTTAGGAATTGCCACACTGTTTTCTGCATAGGCTGTATTAGTTTACACTTCCACCAACAGTGTAGAAGTGTTCCCTTTTCACTGCATCCTCTCTAGCATCTGTTGTTTTTTGAGTTATTGATGATGGACATCCTGACTGGAGTTAGGTGGCATCTCAGTGTTGTTTTAGTTTGTATTTCTTTGATGATTAGTGAGGTTGAGCATTTTTCATGTGTCTGTTGGCCACTCATATGTTTTCTTTTGAGAAGTGTCTATTCATATTTTTTGCCCTCTTTTTAATGAGGTTGTTGGTTTTTTTCTTTTTGGCACATTTGAGTTCCTTGTAGATCCTAGATGTTAGTCCTCTGTCAGACATACAGTTGGCAAATAATTTTCCCATTCTGTGGGCTGTCTCCCTGCTCTCTTGATAGTTTCTTTTGCTTTGCATAAGCTTTTCAGTTTGATGAGAATCCCACTTGTCTATCTTATATCTTATGGTCTGGGTCCTTGGGATTTTAATAAGAAATTGTTTGCCAATTCCAACTTCCACAAGAATGTCTCCTGCATTTTCTAAGATTTTTATAGTTTGAGGTTTTACATTTAGGTGTTTGATCCATTTGGAGTTGATTTTTGTGTATGGTGATAGGTAGTAGTCTTGTTTTAATCTTCTGCATGTGGTCAGCCATTTTCCCCTGCACCATTTACTGAATAGGTTTTCCTCTCCACAGTGGTTGATGGTGGAGGCTTTGCCAAAGTTGAGTTGGTTGGGAAGTTGAGGTTTTGCTTCTGGAATCTTTATTCTGTTTCATTGGTCTATATGCCTGTTCTTACACCAATATCAGAGTGTAGCTTTATAATAGAGTTTAAAGTCTGGGAGTGTGATACCTCCTGCTTTGTTTTATTTGCTGAGGACAATTTTGGTAATTTGTGGTTGTTTACATTTTCATATAAAATTCCTTATTGTCATTTCCAGGTCTGAGAAGAATGCTGCTGGTAATTCATTGGGTATTGTGTTAAATCTGTAGATTACCTTAGGTAGGATGGACATCTTAACAATGTTGATTCTTCCAGTGCATGAGTATGGAATATTTTCCCATTTGTTTGTGTCATCTTTGATTTCTTTGTGCAGTGTTTTGTAGTTTTCATTGTAAAGGTCATTCACATCTCTGATTAGGAAGATGCCAAGGGACTTAATTTTTTGTGGCTATTGTGAATGAGATTGTGATTTTTATTTGGGTTTCTGTTTGCTTATTTTTGTTGTTTGGGAATGAAACTGTCTTTTGCACATTTATTTTTATATCAGAGACTTTGCCAAAGTCCTTTATCAGTGCAACAAAGTTTCTGACAGATTCTCTTGGGTTTTCAAGGTATAGAATCATGTCGTCTGCAAAGAGGGATAACTTATTTCCTCTTTTTCTATGTGGATATCACTGATCTTCTTCTCTTGTCTAATTGCTCTAGTTAGGACTTCCAAAACTATCTTGAAAAGAAGGGATGAGAGTGGGCATCCTTGTCTTGTTCCAATTTTCAGGGGAAATGGTTCCAATTTTTGACTGTTTAGCAGAATGCTGGCTGTGGGTTTCTCATAGTTGACTCTTACTATTTTGAGGTATGTTTTATCTATGCCTAGATGTTCAAGGGTTTATTTATCAAGAAATGGTGCTGGATTTTATTAAAAACTCTTTCCACATCTAATGAAATAATCGTGGTTTTTGTTTTTACATCTGTTGATATATTTAATTACCTTTATGGTAGATGTTGAATCAGCCCTGCATCCTGGGGATGAAGGCTACTTGGTTGTGGTGGATGATTTTTGAGATGTGTGTTGGGTTCAGTTTGCTAGGATCTTGTTGAGAATTTTAGCATCTATGTACATCTAGGATATTGGCCTGTAGTTTTCTTTCTTTGTTGAATCTTTACCCAGTTTTGGTGTCAATCTGATGTTAGTTTCATAAAATGGTTTAGGGAGAGTTCCTTCTATTTCAATTGTCCGGAATACTTTCAATAGGATTGGTATCAGTTCCTCTTTGTACATTTTGTAGAATTCTGCTGGAAAGCTATCTGGTCCAGGGCTTTTTTTTTTGTAGGTAGCTTTCTTATGACATAGTCAATTTCCTGGATTGTTACTGGTCTTTTTAGGTTCTCAATTTCTTCTTGTTTCGACGAAGGGAGGTTGTGTGATGTCAGAAAGTCCTCCATTTAATGTAGATTTTCTAGTTTGTTTCCATACAAGTGTACATAGTAGTCTCTGCTAATCTTTTGTATTTCTTCAGAGTTAGTTGTAACTTTATCTTTTGCATTTCTGATTGTGTTTATTTGGATTTTTCCTCTCTTTTTTTCTTGGTCAGTCTTGCTAGGGGTCCATCAAGTTTGTTTATCCTTTCAAAGAACCAACTTCTTGTTTCACTGATTTTTTGCATTATCTGTTTGTCTTTTATTCCTGAATTTGGGCATTTATTTTGGTGATCTGGATTCTTCTGCTGAAATTAGAGTTTTGGTGGTCTTGCTTTTCCAACTTCCTTAGGTGATTTGTTAGGCCGTTAATTTGTAATATTTCCTTTTTCTTCATATGTGTTTGTAGAGATATGAATTCTCCTCTTAGTACTGCTTTCCTGGCATCCCAGAAACCTGTGGTTTCTGTAGATAAGTCTGCTATACTAATTTGTCTTCTTTTGTAGGTAGGCTGACTTTTCTCTCTCATTGCCTTTAGGATTTTTTTCTTTTATACCTACTTTGTGTAAGAGAATTATTATGTGCCTATGAATTGGTCTTCTCATTTGATGTCTTGCAGGGGTTCTCTGAATCTCTTGTGTTTGAATGGTTATGTCTCTGATGAGATGAGGGAAATTTTCTTGGATAATCCCATGGAATGTTTGTTCCAGGTGGTCTCTGTCTATCTGTCTGCCTCAGGAATGCCAATTAATCATAGGTTTGGCCTCTTGATATAATTGTACATCTCTTAGAGTCTCTGTTCTGTCTTTTTAACTTCTTTTGTTGTTTTTAACAGTTTGGTTAATTCCATATTTTGGTCCTCTAGCTCATCGATTCTTTCTTCTCCTTGATAATTCTGCTTTCCATTCTTGTTAGTTTGTGATTTATTTAGTTTACCTTATTCTTTATTGCCATCATCTCAGTTATCAACTCCTTTATTCTTTCCTTTTGTCTCTGCTAATTTCTTTTTTTTTTTTTGTCATACCTATGTTAACCAATTAACAGATTGGACATGTCTCTCCTAATTTCTTTTTTTTCTTGTTATTACTATCTTGATATCTTGGTCTGTGGTTTGAAACCAGTTGTTCTGGGGGTTCTTCATTATTTGAGTTCTGAAGTCTGTATTCTCAGGTGGTGTCTTCCCAGGAGTCTGGATGGGACCTGTGTTCTTCCTTTGGTTTTGGTTAATTTTTATAGGTTTTCCTCTCTCTTTTGCCCCTTCTTTAGTTCTGCTGCTCAGTGAAATGAGGGATAGTTTTCACTTCTGTTTGCCTAATCCCCTATTCTTCCTTATGTAGGTTCTCTGAATTTGTTCAATATTGAAGCCAAACTGGGAATGGGGAGCTGTGCTTTTTGCAGTTTTGATATTGATTAAGGCATGATGGAGGAACTTTGGTTCAGAAGCTATCTGCAGATCTACTGACTTATGTGTGTGTATCCTGGCACCTACTTCCCTTCACCTTACAATCTGTCCATGTGGTGGAGCATACATGTGGTAGCATGGGCCAGGTGCCAGATGCTGAGGAGCCGCTGATCTCTGTTGCCTTCCAGAGACCCCCACGAATGGCAGGTGATCCTGTGCCTGGGGGCTCTGATCTCAGAGTAGTGGTGGGTTGCAACCAGCTATGGAGGGGAGCCTTCATTGCTTGGTCCTGGGTTTCCCCTCAGATAGACTTTTGCTCAGCCACCTGCACATCCCTACATATGCAAACTGTCTTTATGGACATTCGCTCTTGTAGAGACTCTCACACTCCCACTGGTTCTGTTGCATCTTCTATAATGATCTTAGTTTTGGCTAGAATGATGACTTTCTTGTAGCTGAAAACACTGTTATGATGGAGGCCAAACTTTGGCACTATTATTTTGGGATTATGGCTAGAGACTGACTACAGTGTCCAAAATCTGCTCTATTGATCATTTATCCTCCTCTACAGTTTTTAAAATGTGAGAACTATGAATAGGAAATAAAACTGGCAATAAAAATGTAAGTTCATTATTATACATATCAAGACTTTTTAATAATCCCTAATTGCAGGGCCCTCTGCTAAACTGAATTGGAACACATAGTTAAAAGCATTATGTCCATAAGTCTAAATTTGGAACACTAAAACAAGCCTTTGGGGAAAAAGAAAAAAATATCTGGGTGTTCAGTTATTACTTCTTTGTCAACTTATGACACAGTTGGAGATGTAGAGAAGGTAAGCAAGAAGATGAGCTTTGGTTTAGAGAGTAAGAGAAAGAGCCATCCTTCAAGTGCTGACTTGAAAGCCCAATTACCTCAACCTCTAGCAAATCATGACTCAGAGAATGCCCTGTCCTCTGCCTTATCAGATTAGTGACTCCTCCACCTTTGGGAGGGGTTAGACTAGAAGTGGGTCTGGTATAATATCAGGGCAGGGGACAGATCTTTTTCCAATATACTGTAGAGCCAAAAATACTTTATACACTAAATAAAGGAAGAAACTTAATTATTTGAAGAATCAGTTATTTGTGGATCATTTGTTTAGTTTCTGGATTTTACTCTAAGCTTAATGCTTTTATGATAGTCTCTTGCTGTGTTGGACTCTCTGCTGTTACTGTTTCCCAAGGAGGTGTGCCTGTCACTCTAAAATATTAATTACTTTATTCTTGTGGTTATACCACAAGATTTCATTATTCAGCAGCTACTTGAAAGTCATATTACCATTTAGTTTTCAAATACCACCAATACAATTAGAGTTGCAGTCAACTTAACAGAGTTGTATCACATGGAAGCTCTGGAATACCAACTGTGTTTCATGGTGGTCTGTGATCACACTTTATCAGTGTACCATCTGTGAAGTTTGTGATTGGAGGTGATAATGAAGCAGTATAATAAATATACATGATTTTATCAGCTATGGACTTACATTCAGTTGATAAGACTTCTGTAGAAACTTATAGGTCTCTACTCTCCCCACAATTGCCCCCTGCACCATTCCCCATGCCAAAATGTTTTGGGAGAAACAGATATTTTGACAAGCACAGTGGTTTCTTAAGAATTTCCATCTTAGCCCTATTGAACTGAATAGTGCATGAGAAAAAAACAACAACACAGAAAACTAGTTCACTATGGGATTTATAAATAACATTGTATGTTATGGCTAGTCATGCCTCTTTCAACTGGAGTATCTATCTTGGGGCTTGTAAAAATAGTTCAAGGTCGTTTGATCAACATAATTTTTGCCTTATTAGGAGGCATAGACTTTAGTAAAATTATTATTAATTTTAATAATAGCAATGACCATTTATGTGTGTGTGAATATTTATGTGCAGGATATGTGTGTGTGTGTGTGTGTGTGTGTGTGTGTGTGTGTGTGCACATAAAATTTCTTTTAATGCTTGCTTTTGATAACTGGTTAGTTATGCATTTTTCACTATCTTTTTAGTGGTCTTGACATGAGAGATTATAACATGCATCTTTGATTTATTACAATTTACTACCAATCATTAATTTTACCACTCCCTGTTAATACTGGAGTCTTATTATGCTACATTTACTCCATCGCTCTTTTTATATTATGCTACTCCATTTTAATTATAAGTGTACTTTCTTTTTTTATACATGTACTTTCAATCCAAGATGACATTACTATTATTGTCAAATTAATATTTATTTATATTTGACAATATATATATACACAAATATTTACCCATTCATTTACACATTGCTGTTCATTTCTTCTAGCATTTTGATGATACTTTCCTTCTTCCTGAAGATATCTATTAAAATTTTAAAAATGAAAGTCTGATGGATATAAATTCTCTCAGTTTTTAAGTATTTTATATTACATTTATTTCACCATATTTTTGCATGACATTTTAATGTAGAATTAGAGGTTGGCAGTTATTTTCTCTTAGCACTTTCCAAAAGTTTTTTCTATTGTCTTTGGTTTTTATCATTTCTGTTGAGAAATTTTCTTTTAGCCTTATTGTTATTCCTTTGAATTAACACTGTTCACTTATTTAATGATTTTAATTATTCTTGGAAATCCTGACATTAGTCAATGAAAATAAGTTAATGAAATTCCATTAATTTTAATAAGAATTGTTATGATGTGATCCATCTCAATCAAAGATAGCCAAAGAAAACAGATTCATAAAGTAGTAAACCAAATATTGAAAGTAAATAAATATTGTAAATAGATATAGTAAACAAAGGTTTATTATACTCACCAGAAGAGGAACAGAAGACTTGATAGTATGTCATGATTGATGAAGGAGTGGTGCAACAAAGTCATTCTTTCTGCCTCATTAGATCACCAATTTTTTAAAGATTTTTGAGACTCATTTTGGTTAACATTTAAACTTCACTTAAACAGAAATTTTTAGCCACAAGAGTACCTTTAAGAGGAAACAAAGGCTAATCATGAAAGAACTTCAAAACATATACTCATAATCATGGAACATACAACAGATTAAACAATGGTGAAAGATACTACATCTGAAAAATTGTTGAAAATGCTACTTCATCCGTTTGAGTTGACATACATATCTAAAATGATGTATTTTGAGATCATCTAATCATATGCAGACCACATTTGTAACATATGATATTCTCTAACTATAAACTGTTAAAATTGGATGAGTTGCTGAATATGCCTCTGCATGAAATGATGTTGAACTATCACTTGTCATAATATAATCATTTAGCAGGTATCATGGAGTTGAATTGTGTCCACCCAAAATGTATGTTGCAGTTCTAACCCTGGAACTTCTGAATATGGCCTTATTTGGATATGATCTTTGCAGATGTAATTAGTTAAATTAAGATAAAGTCATACAGGAGTAGGGTGGGCCCCCAATCCAATAACACTGGTGTCCTTGTGAGAAGAGGAGAGAGAGACATGAAAGAAGGGTGAAGATAGCCACGTGATGATACTGACAGAGACTAGAGTGGTGCATCCATAAGCCAGGAACACCAAGAATTGCAGGCAAACACCAGAAGCTAGAAGAAGGAAGGAAGGATTCGCCCCTATAGGTTTCAGTGGGAGAGTGGCCTTACTGGTATCTTGATTTAAGACTTCTAGTCTTCAGAACTATGAGACAATAAATATCTATAGTTTTAAGCCAACTTCTTTGTGATTTGCTACAGCATTCCTAGGACAATGATATTGTGTGCTTTTGAGGAAAAAATTACTATATTAAAACATTTTTTTGAAATGTGGTACAACTTTTCTAGAGCTATTTTGTTGAAAATTATTGGCTGAAATTTGTTTGTTCACCTCTTTCACATTGGCAAAATGTTTCCTTTTGAGCACTTTTGTTCATCCTGGGAAACAAAAAAAGTCTTTTGGGGTGAGATTGTATGAATAAGGAAGGTGGGGCCTGGTGGTCATGCCATTTTTGGTCAAAAACTACCGAACACTCATTGCCGACAGAAGTGGGTGCACTTGTGAATCACCCACCATGAAATGGGCAAATGAAGCTGGGTGCAGTGGCTCAACCTGTAATCCCAGCACTTTGGGAGGCCAAGGCATGAGGATTGCCAGAGCTCAGGGGTTCAAGATCAGCCTGGGAAACTTTGTGAGAGCTCATCTTTACAATTAAAAAAAAAAGAAAAAAGTTGGCCTGCTTGTAGTTCTAGCTGCTTGGAAGGCTGAAGCAGAAGGATTGCCTGAGCCCAGCACTCCAGCATGGGCAACAGAGTGAGATTCTGACTCAAAAAAAAAAAAAGAAAAAAAAGACAAATGCATTGAAAGAATCTAAAAAAAAAAAAGGAAAACCTACACAAATGAAGAAAAATCAAAGGAAGAATATGGGTCTCACACAGACCCCTAGGAAGTCAACCACTGAGAATACAGACTTCAGAACAGAAGCAATAAAGATCCCACAGAATGACTGATCTCAAACCACAAACCCAGATATCAAGATATTAATAGAGAGAATAAATAGAAATAAGGAGAGACAAGAGGAAAGAATAAAGACGTTTATAATTGAGATAGCAGCAATAAAGAATAAAGTGAATAAAATAAATAACAAATTGATAAGCATGGAAAGCAGAATTAACCAAGAACGAATCTCAGAGCTTGAGAACTGAAATATGGAACTCACCTAAACTGTTAAAAACATAGAAAAGAAGCATAAAAAGAAAGAACAAAACCTCCAAGAGATGAACAATTCTTAGGCTGAACCTAAGAATAAATGGAATCCCTGAGACTGGTAGAGAGATAGAGACCACCCTGGAACAAACATTC
Source organism: Carlito syrichta (assembly GCF_000164805.1). Lineage (NCBI taxonomy): Eukaryota > Metazoa > Chordata > Mammalia > Primates > Tarsiidae > Carlito > Carlito syrichta. The sequence continues at coordinate 224,830 of NW_007246659.1, read as the reverse complement.
CATGAAATTATCCAAGAAAACTTTCTTCATCTCATC
>NW_007246659.1:216235-224774 GCF_000164805.1 Carlito syrichta | reverse complement strand
CTTTTCTAGAGCTATTTTGTTGAAAATTATTGGCTGAAATTTGTTATGTTATTTATTTACTTTTTTATGAGTTGGAGTCTTACTCTGTTGCCCCAGTCTAGGGTGCAGGAAGTTGCAGCCTCAACTTCCTGGGCTCAGACAAACCTTCCTTCAGTCTTCCAAATAGCTGGGACTACAGGTATGTGCCACCACTCCTGGTTAGTATTTTAGTTTTTGTAGAGGTCTTACTGTGCTGCCAAGGCTAGCTTCAAGCTCCTGGGTTCAAGAAATCTTCCTACCTCAACCTCCCAAAGTGCTAGGATTACAGGTATGTGCCACCACACCCATCTGGTTGTTGCATGTTAAATGAGAGAAAAATCTTTAAGAAAAGGCAGACACATTACAAACTTTGTCTTTGGTTTTCAGCTGTTTTACTATTATCTAAGTATCTTTTTTTTTTTTTGAGTTGGAGTCTCACTCAGTCACCCAGATTGGAGTGCAGTGGCCGCTCCCGGCCACCGCAGCCTCGACCTGCTGGGCTCTGGCGATCCTTCCGCCGCAGCCTTCCAAGTAGCTGGAACTACAGCATGCACTACCATGCCCGGCTAATTATTTTTGACTTATTGTAGAGATGAGGTCTCACTAAGTTGCCCAGGTGGGTCTTGAACCCGCGGGCTCAGGCAATTCACTCACCTCGGCCTCCCAAAGCACGGGATTATAGGCTGAGCCACCGAGCCTGGCTCTAAGTATCATTTTATTTGGATTTATCCTACTTGCAGCTATATGAATTTTAAAAATCTGGATCACTATGCCTTTCATTAGTGGAAAGTTCTTGGTCATTATCTTTTCAATATTTCTTCTCCCTATTGTTTCTGGTCTCTTCTTTCATTCTCTAACTGCATATATTGTGGGACTTTTTCCTTACATCTCCTATGTCTTTAAAAATCTTTCCTGGGGTTTTTCATTCTTTTTTATTTCTGTGTTTCTGTTCACAAACTGGTCTGTCTTTCAGGTGACCAATTGTGTTTTCTTCTATTTCTAATCTATTATTAACTTATTGCATTCTTAATATTGGATGTATTTTTAATTCCAGAAATTCCATTTGATTCTTTTATAGATTCTAAATCTGTGATGAAAATTTCCCATTTTAACATGGCTTCTCCACATTTCCTTTCATTTCTTGAACTTATTAATCATAGTTCTTTTAAAGTCTTTGTCTGCTAAAGCAATATTTGGAGAAGTTGTGAATATTTGGATCAGTTATTGGATCAGTGAATATTTGGATCAGTTTTTCCTTTAGTTTTCATTCTTATGGTCGTGTCTTTTGACATGCCTAATGATTTTGAGTTAATATCAGACATTGGTTACAAGAATTGTGGCTTACCCAGATAAAGAGGTCTTCCACTAGAGAATGTTCATGTTGTTTTCTGCTGGGCAGAGTTGAGACTGAATGCACTGATCCTTCTGGGGACTGAGCTATGTTGAATCTGAATTTCATTTTAAAAAGTGTTTCTTAAAGGATGCATATCTGACCCCCTCAAATGGAAGTTATTTATAAAAAATTGTGTTAATATTTATTATTACATGTTTAAACTTCAGTCACCTTCAAAGTACTCTCTGTTTGTTGCAATATACCTATTGAGATGCTTTTTCCACTGCTCAAAACAGTTTGTGAACTCATTAATGTTGATGCCTTTTAGTGCTTCTGCAGTTTTTTGTTTCACCTCTTTCACATTGGCAAAATGTTTCCTTTTGAGCACTTTTGTTCATCCTGGGAAACAAAAAAAGTCTTTTGGGGTGAGATTGTATGAATAAGGAAGGTGGGGCCTGGTGGTCATGCCATTTTTGGTCAAAAACTACCGAACACTCATTGCCGACAGAAGTGGGTGCACTTGTGAATCACCCACCATGAAATGGGCAAATGAAGCTGGGTGCAGTGGCTCAACCTGTAATCCCAGCACTTTGGGAGGCCAAGGCATGAGGATTGCCAGAGCTCAGGGGTTCAAGATCAGCCTGGGAAACTTTGTGAGAGCTCATCTTTACAATTAAAAAAAAAAGAAAAAAGTTGGCCTGCTTGTAGTTCTAGCTGCTTGGAAGGCTGAAGCAGAAGGATTGCCTGAGCCCAGCACTCCAGCATGGGCAACAGAGTGAGATTCTGACTCAAAAAAAAAAAAAAGAAAAAAAGACAAATGCATTGAAAGAATCTAAAAAAAAAAAAAAAAAAAGAACTGAGCTGAAGCAGCCTCTCCCACAATAGCACTAGCTGTACACTGTACACTGATGATGATGATTTCTTAGAACACTTACCTAATGGGGGAAGCCTGTACTACAAAAAATAACCCCTTTCTCTCTCTATATATAATTTGCTCCTGATTCTAGGGTGTAGTTTTGTAGGGCTTTGTGCTAAGAACCTGCTATCCTCACTGGGAACCCTTCCTTTGCTGGGTTCTTAACATTAATTTGTAGTGTTCAAAGCTTTGAAAGACTCTGAAAAACATTTTTTTTCCTCAGAGCTTTCTATCTCCAGTCCTAGGTACTTTCAGAAATTGGCAGATGTCTTGAGGTGGATGCTGGCCACATTTTGAGCCCTCTCAAGTCTCCAATTTTGTCATCCTAACTGGATGGCACTCTCTGTCATGTTCTCAGTTTCTTGCCTGAGTCTAGAATCAGCAAATAGCCACAGGAAGAAAGTAACTTTAAGATCTTAAAACATGGGTGGGATGAAGGTGGTGGCAAGATGGCCATGGGACAGATCAGACTGTGAAATTCTCCACAAAAGCAAGTGTCCATAAGGGCTCTCAGTGTGAGCAGGTGTGTACCAGTGGTTGAATGAAAGTCTATCTGAAGGGAGACTCAGGTTCATGCACCTGGACTCTTCTCTAGAGGTGACTGCAATCTCCAGTGCCCTGAGATTGGAGGCCCTGGTATGCAGGATCATCTCCTGTTCTCGGGGTTCTCCTGAGAGGAAACAGCAGAAAATAACTGCTCCTTGCCACCTGCACCTGGCCCACACCATCACCTGTGACAGCAGAACTGCACAAGCCCCAGGAACTGTGGAGAAAGCCGGTCATGGAAATTTGGAATGGAGCCCCACCCCTGGTGTGGAGACACTGACTGCTGACATTTTCTCAGTCCTGGGACCAGACAGAGACCTGCATTACCACGCCTAGCTCTGCCCAGACTCCAACCCGGGACCTAGAGGTTATCTCATCATCAGACTTGGAGAGACAAACGCCCCTCCCCCAAGTTGGAATAGGCACAGGCATGTCAAATCTGACATGCAGTGGCAGCAAGTCAGGTGAGTCCAGATCTAATCCACCCTCCTCCCACAGTAGTCTGTGAGGCATCTGACCCATACTGACAGTAACCCTGACAGCCTGTGCTGGCAGTGGAGGGGAGGAGCTGGAGACTGGAGGCACTCCTTAACAAGCAGATGGCAGCCAAAAGGAACTTCGAGTTACAGAAACAGCCACAGAGTGAGTTTTGTTTGTTTTGTTTTGTTTTTTTCTTTCTTTCTGCTTTTATGTTTTCATACTTGCTTTGTTTCTGTTATTTTAGTTTTTTTTTTTAGATTTTCTGTTTGTGTATGGGTATTTTTGAGGGAGAGTACACCAACTGTGGGGATTTGGTTTGTTTGTATAATTGTATATATATTTTTTGTTTGTTTTATCTGTCTTTGGTTATTTCTCTGTTTATTCATTTATTGGTATGCCTGTGTATTTTCCCTCTCCTTCTTCTTTCTCTCATTTTTCCTTTAATCTTCCTCCTTCTTTTTCTCATTCTTTTCCTTTTTCTTACCTCATTTTGTTTTTGCAAACATACACCCCCACTTCATGGACAGATTGTAAGGTGGTAGGAAGTGGGTTCCAGGGGACTCACACACCTGTAAGTTGATACTGGAATCTGCAGATAGTTTCTGAATCACAGCTCCCTCCTCAATTAAATCTGAAAACTGCTAAAATCTCAGGCCCCCATCCCCATTCCAGCTTCAGTATTGAACAAAGCCAGATTGACTACATAGGAGATTGAGCAAACAGAAGTAAAAGCTACCCTCCCATCACTGAAAAACAGAATTAAACAAGAGGTAAATAAAAGGGGAAGGAAAACCTACACAAATGAAGAAAAATCAAAGGAAGAATATGGGTCTCACACAGACCCCTAGGAAGTCAACCACTGAGAATACAGACTTCAGAACAGAAGCAATAAAGATCCCACAGAATGACTGATCTCAAACCACAAACCCAGATATCAAGATATTAATAGAGAGAATAAATAGAAATAAGGAGAGACAAGAGGAAAGAATAAAGACGTTTATAATTGAGATAGCAGCAATAAAGAATAAAGTGAATAAAATAAATAACAAATTGATAAGCATGGAAAGCAGAATTAACCAAGAACGAATCTCAGAGCTTGAGAACTGAAATATGGAACTCACCTAAACTGTTAAAAACATAGAAAAGAAGCATAAAAAGAAAGAACAAAACCTCCAAGAGATGAACAATTCTTAGGCTGAACCTAAGAATAAATGGAATCCCTGAGACTGGTAGAGAGATAGAGACCACCCTGGAACAAACATTCCATGAAATTATCCAAGAAAACTTTCTTCATCTCATCAGTGACGTCACTATTCAAACACAAGAGATTCAGAGAACCACAACAAGACAACAAATAAGAAGACCAACTCCTAGACACATAGTAATTTGCCTACATAAAGTTGGTATATAAGAAACAATCCTAAAAACAACAAGAGAGAAAGGTCAATCTACCTACAGGGGAGGACCAATCTGAATAGCAGCAGACTTATCTACAGAAACACTTCAGGCTAGGAGAGATTGCAGTCCAATCTTCAAAGGTCTCAAGGAAAAACAATTTCAGTCAAGAATTACCTACCCAGCTAAGTTAAGTTTCATCAGTGATGGAGAATTAAAATCCTTCCCAGATATTCAATCTCTATGAGTTTTTGCTGCCTCCAGACCATCTCTACAAGAAACACTTAAGAAAGTATTAAACACAGAATAAATTTAAAAAAAAGAATGACAATGCCCTTCCCAAAAATGCAGAAAAAAGATGGAAAGCACACATAGATCAACCCAAAAATCAAAAGAAAGAAACAAATAAGCAAACAACAGTAACAACAACAAGCCCTACAAGAATCTCAGGACAAGGATAAACTCTCACATCTCAATAATAAGCCTGAATGTTAATGGACTAAATGCACCACTGAAAAGACATAGAATGACAAATTAGATAAAATATCATGATGCAACAATATGCTGTCTCCAAGAGACTCATCTCACCAGAAAGAACACACACAGACTCAAAGTAAGAGAATGGAAAACAAATTTTCAGATGAATGAAACACAAAATAAGCAGAAACCATGGTCTTAATATCAGATAAAATACCCTTTAGCTATCAAAAATTTAAAAAGATATGGAAGTTCACTATATAGTGATAAAAAGTTCAATTCATCAACAGTAAATATCCATTCTAAACATATATGCACCCAATATAGGAACAGCCGTTTTCATAAAGATGCTTCTCCATGAACTAAAAAAAGATATTGACTCTAACACTATCATAGCTGGAGATTTAAATATTCCACTCACAACCCTAGACAGATCATTAAGACAAAAAATAAACAAGTAGTCTGGACACTCATCATGACACTTGACCAAATGGACTTAATTGATACCTACAGAATACTTCACCCAACAACCATGGAATATAAATTCTACTTATCACCACATGGAATGTACTTTAAGATTGACCACATCCATAGCCATAAATTTAGCATAAATCAATTCCATAAGATTGAAATACTGTCATGTACCTTCTCAGACCACAGTGGAATAAAAATAAATATCAAGACAAAGTTCCCCCCAAACCCACAAAGACATGGACACTAAATAACATGATGCTAAACAACTCCTGGGTCAACATGAAAATCAAAAAAGAAATTAAAAGATTGCTGAAAACAAAGAAACAGATTACCAAATCTCTCAAATGCCATAAAAGTAGTACTAAGAAGGGAATTCATATCACAATGAACACACATGAAGAAAATGGAAGGATCACAAGCTTACAGCCTAACATTCACCTAAGGAAGCTGGAAAAGCAAGGCCACAAAAACTCTAACTTCAGCAGAAGAATCCAGATCACCAATATAAAAGTCCAAATTCAGGACATAGAAGACAAAAAAGATAATACAAAAAAATCAAATAAACAAAAAGCTTGTTCTTGAAAGGATAAATAAGATTGATGGACCCCTTGCTAGACTGACCAAGAAAAAGAGAGAAAAAAGCCCAAATAAGCACAATCAGAAAAGCAAAAGATTAAGTCTCAACTGACCCCAAAGAAATACAAAAGATTTGTGAGATTACTATGTACACTTGTATGGTAACAAACTTAAAAATCTAAAGGAAATGGAGGACTTTCTGGTATCACACAACCTCTCCAGGTTGAAACAAGAAGAAATCGAGACTCTAAATAGACCAATACAATCCATTAAATTGACTATGTCATAAGAGCACTACCTACAAAAAAAAAAAAAAAAAAAAAAGAAAGAAAGCCCTGTAACAGATGGCTTTCCAGCAGAATTCTACAAAACATACAAGGAGGAACTGATACCAATTCTGTTGGAAGTATTCCAGGCCATTAAGAAAGATGAAACTCTCCTCAAATCATTTTATGAAACTAACTTCACATTGATACCCAAACTGGGTAAAGATCCCACAAAGAAAGAGAACTACAGGCCAATATTCTTGATGAACGTAAATACCAAAATTCTCAACAAGAATCTAGTAAACAGGATCCAACAACACTTCTCAAAAATCATCCACCATGAACAAGTAAACTTCATTCCTGGGATGAAGGACTGGTTCAACATCTGCAAGACCATAAAGATAATTAAATACATCAACAGATATAAAAACAAAAACCACATGGTTATATCATTATATGCAGAAAAAGTTTTTGATAAAATCCAGCACCCCTTTTTGATAAAAACTTTTGAACATCTAGGAATAGATGGAACACACCTCAACATCTATGAGAACCCATAGCCAACATATTACTAAACAGACAGAAATTGAAACCATTTCCCTTGAAACTGGAACAAGACAAGGGTGCCCACTCTCACTGCTTCTGTTCAACACAGTTTTGGAAGTCCTAGCTAGAGCAATCAGACAAGAGAAAGAGATCAGGTGTATCCAAATAGAAAAAGAGGATGTCAAGTTATCCCTCTTTGCAGATGACATGATTCTATTCCTTGAAAACTCAGAAGAATCTGTCAAAAACTTCCTTGCACTGATAAAAGATTTTGGCAAAGTCTTAGGTATAAAATAAAGGTGTAAAAGGTAGTCTCATTTCTATACACCAACAATAAACAAACAGAAACCTAAATAAAAGGCACAATCCTATTCACAATAGTTACCAAAAAAAAAAAGAAAGAAAGAAAGAAAGAAAGAAAGAAATACTTTGGCACCTTCCTAACTGGAGAAATGAATGTCCTTCTCAATGAAAACTGCAAAATACTGCTCAAAGAAAGCAAAGATAAAACCAATGGAAAAATAGTTCATGCTCATGGATTGGAAGAAAAACATTGTTAAGATGTCCATCCTACCCAAGGCAATCTACAGATTTAACTCAATACCCATTAAATTACCAGCAGCATTCTTCTCAGACCTGGAAATTACAATACAGGAATTCATATGGAAATATAAGTGACCATGAATAGCCAAAACAATCCTCAGCAAAAAGCACAAAGTGGGAGGTATCACACTTCTGCACTTTAAACTTTATTATAAGGCTACAATAATCAAAACAGCCTGGTAATGGTACAAGAACAGACATATTGACCAATGGAACAGGATAGAGATTCCAGAAGCAAAATCTCAATTCCTCAACTAACCCATCTTCAACAAAGCCTCCACCACCAACCACTGGGGAGAGGAGAACCCATTCAGTAAATGGTACTGGGAAAACTGGCTAACCACATGCAGAAGATTAAAATAAGACCCCTACCTATCACCATACACAAAAAATGAACTTAGTCTAAATGGATGAAAGACCTAAACATGAAACTTCAAACTATAAGAAACTTAGAAAATGCAGGAGACATCCTTGAAGAAATTGAAACTGGCAACCAATTCTTGATCAAAACCCTAAATGCACATGCCATAAGAGATAAGATAGAGAAGACCTCATCAAACTGACTAGCTTCTGGAAAGTAACTATCAATAGAGCTGGTAGATAGCCCATAGACTGGGAAAAAATATTGGCCAACTGTACATCTGACAAAGACCTAACATCTAGAATCTACAAGTAACTCAGATGTGCCAAAAACAGAAAAACAAACAGCCCCATTAAAAGTGGGCAAAAAGCCGGGCTCGGTGGCTCAGCCTGTAATCCCGCGCCTTTGGGAGGCTGAGGTGAGTGGATTGCCTGAGCCCGCGGGTTCGAGACCCGCCTGGGCAGCGAGACCTCATCTCTACAATAAATCAAAAAATCAGCCGGGCGTGGTGGCGCATGCCTGTAATTCCCGGCTACTTGGAAGGCTGA